>NC_064616.1:994937900-995238257 GCF_023898315.1 Schistocerca nitens | reverse complement strand
AATTGTATTTGTAAAAAACTCACTCGTTCCACGTCCTTGTGTATCCAACACAGTTGGACCTATGGAACACGAAATAAATCAAATCAAATCAAATGACAGTTGATGTAATATTGTTGCTGCACAAGTTACTCACTTCACTTTCATTAACCTTTCTTGTGTTAAGCACCTTGACTTGTGAGTCTACTTCAATGTTTTTTCCTGTAGCATCAACATGCTCAAGGACACTATATCTGTTTTCCAAGGGTGGGGAGTTTACACAGTTTCAACCGCGTTTTGTGACAGGAACAGCCTGCCATTGTCTTTGTAGGCTGTCTACTGCCTACATTGATTGCTTGGTTCTGTGTACAGGACGCTAACCTCTTCTTGTGAGATTTGTTTAATGGTTTTCGGAACAGGAACAGCAGCATCACAGGGAATTTGAATATCTCCTTGTTGAAGTACAGAAGCGGTAGTGCTTTCAGGAAGAGTTACTGCAGCATTCGATAATTGAGAATGTTCTGTATGAGCTTCAAGAGAATCATCGTTACTATCTACATCGAGCACTGCAAATCTGGTTGTTAGAGGGATATTTGCGGCCCTTCTTAGTACGGTATATCGGTAGGCCTACACGTATTACACTTCAACGTTTTTGTAAATTTCTCATTTCCTTTCAATGAGCAGTACACCTTTGCGCATCGAAAGTGATATTTTGTTTCACAATTTACACGTGCTATATCAGTTTTAGCGGTTTTGCAGCATTTTTTACAGTTGATAACATATTTGTTACCGCTGGTTCTAGTATAATTATCAATTACAAGATCACTGTTTGTTTTATACTCACATTGACGGTTAGTGGTATATTTGTATTTCACGGCGTGTGCCTCTTCTAACAGGATAGCAATAATTTCGACTTTGCAGTCGCTCTTCTGTAGTGCTTTGTCTAGGACATATTCATTACACCTTCTGCAACACCATAGTTTTCGTCTTGAATCTGCCTTTACACACGCAAAATGGTATACAGTTTTACAGTTTATGCACGTTATGCCCTTCACGGCGCGCGATTTGCAGTAGCAAAGTCTTTGTATTGGCTCTCGCGATTCGTAAGACGAATTTCAGTTTCGCAATTTTGGGCCACCCCATGTCTTCCTTCCGAAACTTTTTTAATAACAGAACACGCGATACACATATCATCACGATATGCATCAAAGTTCTTACATGTTAAACACTTTTTAACGTTTATGTTGAGTTTATTCTGGTAATTAACACAACCACAATTTACATTTGGCGCCATCTTGTATTGATTCGACATTTAAGTAAGAGCTTTGGCTTGTGCGGTCATGTAATTGTCATTGTGGTCCTCAGTCCAAAGACTAGTTTGATACGGCTTCCCAAGTTAGTCAATTCCATGCAAGTCTCTTAATCACTGCATAACTACTGCAGCACACATCCCAATTCAACCTGCTTATTGTAATCAAGAAAGAAGAATGGGCTACCTCAACAATTTTTATCCCCGATATTTCCCTCCATTACCAAATTAAGTGCATCCGAAATGTCTCATGATAAGTCCTGCTAAAATATTTCTTTTTCATCAAATTGTGCCATAAAGCTCTTTTCTCCACAATTTGATGCAGTGCATTTTTATAACTACCCAATGCAACCATCTAATCTTCAGCATTCTTCTATAACACCCTATTTCAAAAACTTCTATTCTCCTCTTGTTTATACTGCTTATACCACATATTCCACTTCCATATAGGGCTACAGTCCATACAAATACTTTCACAAAAGAATCTGTAATACCTCAACTTACACTTAAGGTTAGCAAATTTCACTTTTTCAGAAACACTTATCTTGCTATTTGTAGCCTGAAATTTATATCCTCTTCACTTCTGCCCTTCAGTCTGGAACCACGCGACCACTACGGTCATGGGTTCGAATCCTGCCTCGCGCATAGGTGTGTGTGATGTCCTTAGGTTAGTTAGGTTTAAGTAGTTCTAGGTTCTAGGGGACTGATGACCTAAGATGTTAAGTCCCATTGTGCTCAGAGCCATTTTTCACTTCTACCATAATTATTTTGCTCTCCAAATAGCAAAACTCATTTACTGAATTACTGTCTCATTTCCTAATCCAATGCCCTCAACATCTTCTGAATTAATTTGACTGCACTCATTTAGCTATTTCAGATTTGTTGGTATTTATCTTATAGCCTTTTTTCAGGATATTATCCAATCCACTCACCTGGTCTTCTATGTCCTTTGCCATCATTGAAAGAATTATAATGTCATAAACAAACCTTAAAGATTTTATTTTATCTCTCTGAACTTTCAATCCTTTTCCAAACTGTTAGTTTCCTTTGCTCTTTGATGTATGTACACAAAGGATAACATACAACATTGGGTATAGACTGCAATCCTGCCTCACTACTTTCTCAACTACTACCTCCATTTCATGTCCTTCAACTCCTGCAGATGCAGTCAGGCTCCCATCTAGGTTGTAGATAGCCTTTCACAATGACCAAGTCAAACAATGCCTTGTTCAAAGATGTGGAAGCACAACTCCGCTCACCGAGTTTCATCGTTTCTTCGCCAATGGCGTATTCATCATTTATGCACAGTGATTTGCGTTCTCAACAGATGCCGTGTGCTAACCTCATTAATTTTCAACGGTCGACAACTACGCCGTTAGAGTGAGCAATGGACTCAGGCTTCGCATCACCAGATTGTGCCCATCCGACAGTGAAATGTGAACTGAACAATATTTCGAATTGTGTCTCTTCAAATCGAGTGTTTCAAGAACAAAGTGATCTCCATTCTAACACGTGTTTAGCCACCCACCAGCGCGCTACATCAGTTACTGTCGGGCTATGTGCAATGCCGCCATTACTACAAACCGCGCCAGATCTGTTCCAAATACATGGTGTTCCAGTTGTGTGTAATTTACACGCACAATTCAGTGTTTCGCGTAACATGCACCTCTTACTTCGCCTCAGTGGCCCACCGTATGCACTACAGGCATGTTATGCATCAGATAGTTTCCTCGTGGGTGGCGTTCTCAACCCCCCCCCCTCCGCCCCTCACTTGCGGGGGTCCCCGTTTCTGGTCGCTCAACCGCCTGCCACTCCCACAGCACCACCTGTGTCTGCTGCGGCAGTCTCCCCTGCCCTGTTCCCAAAGCACGTCATTTCCACCCAGTGCCAAACATCATATGTTATCGAGCGCCACAATTTTCAGTGTTATTGACTGTAAACGCACATACCACCAGATTCCCGTGGAGCCAGAGGACATTCCTATTATCACGTCACTTGGTTTATTCCAATACCACTTCATACTGTTCAGCCTAAAGATAGCGGCACAAATGTGGCAACGTTTCATTGACTCTATCTTGCGACAGTTCGAGTTTTGCTTTGCTTATCTGGACGACATTCTTGTTTTCAGCAGCTCAGTGGAGGAACATGAAAATCATCTGTCTATGGTCCTCCAGACCTTGAACTCCAATGGTGCCGAGGTCAACAAAGACAAATTTCAGATGCATCAGGCGTCAGTCCCCTTCCTAGGTTACACCGTCTCCGCTGATGGGATACAGCCTCCCAAATCTCGTATGTAGGCTATCACGTCTCTGCTATATCCGGCACCATCAATTACTATTGTCGCCATCTGACTTCCTCCGCCGTTGTTCAGGCACCCCTGACGGACACGCTATCAGGCAAACAAACTTTCAGTATCAAACCCGTCTCTTGGACTACTCTGATACTAGAGGCCTTCAAGCCTCTGAAGACTTCTTTAGCTCACGCTGTGACACTCGCACACCCCGTCCCCTCGGCCGAGTTATTCATCACTACGGACGCCAGCGACATCGCGGTGGGGACAGTGTTGCAACAACGCAAGGGCGACACGGTTTCTCCCCTTCATTTCTTCTCCAAGAAACTATCTACGGCTCAGAGAAAATATTGTGTATTCGATAGAGAGCTCCTTGCTGTTTATAAGGCAATCAAACTTTTCCTCACCAATCGCAAACCACTCTGGCAGAAGCGTTCTGCAACCCACCTGAGGACCCACCCCCTCGACGTTACCGCCAATTTGACCTGTTTTCTCAATTCACAATGGACCTCCGTTACATCAAGGGTGCAGATAGCATCTCTGCGGATTCCTTCTTGCAGATCAGTGCTGTTTCCCGCATCGTTGATCTTTCCGATCTGGCCTCCCTCCAAGCTTCTGACAAAGATTCTCAGGCTCTCCTACGAGACCCACAAACATCACTTGTTTTCACAAAGGCTAAATTCCTGGGATTTCTGAGGAGTTGTGGTGTGATTCTTCGACCGGCACCCTACACCCTTTGCTTAGGCTGCGCCGACAGGTTTTCGATGCCCTGCATATCCTAGCCCACCCGGGCATTCGAACCACCACATGTCTCGTGTCAGAACGTTTTGTTTGGTGGAATATCAAACTGGACTGTCAAACCTGGGCATGCAGCTGCGTCACTTTGCCAGCGCAACAAGACCAGCCGCCACATCTTCCCGCTTCTGGGCAAGTTCGACATTCCCACAGGACGATTCCCTCACGTACATATTGATCTGATCGGGCTTCTTCCTCCTTAGGAGGGCCATAGATATATCTTATTAACTATCAACCATTTGCCTCCCTTGGTCGAGGCTGTCCCTTTCCCTAACATTACTCTCGAGATGGTAGCCAAGGCTTTCATTGGCTCACTGGTCGCTCGTTTCGGGTGCCCGACCACTATCACCACCGATCAGAGTCGACAGTTCGAATCCTCCCTTTTCACCATCCTCTACAATATCTGCGGTATTAAAAAAACGCACACTACTGCCTATCACCCACAAAGCAATGGGTTGGTGGAGAGATGGCACCGCACCCTCAAGACAGCCCTTCGATGCCATGATTGTCTCTGGTCTGAAGCTCTCCCATGGGTGCTACTTCGTCTACGCTCGACCTATAAACCTGACCAACAGGGGACTATATCCAAATTTGTTTTCAGCGCTAATCCAGTCCTACCAGGGGAACTTATTCTTCCCCAGGTTAGTGAGGATCTTCCCCCTCGCCAGATTTCATTAGCCGGATTCGCACGCATTTTCAACAAACGCGTCTGCACCCACCCATCAGTCGCTCGCTGCCCGAGACTTATGTTCTCACAGCGCTCTCCGACTGCTCCCACGTCATGCTGCGTGATGATGCACTTGGGCAGCCTCTTCAACCTCCTTATCTTGGCCCCTACAAGGTCCTGCGGCGGGCGACACGACTTTTGATAGCATGATTAAAGACTGCACACAGACAGTTTCTCTACATTGCCTGAAACTGGTTTTCGTCGACACTGATGGTCTCACACTGCCGCAGTTGGACTCTGCAGATTATCCATCCTTCATCGAGAATGAAGTCATGCTTCCATCAACCTCACCACGCACCTCTTCTGCCAAAGACTGTTTCCCACCGTTTGCTGGTTTCCCGACCTCACCCCCTGTTTCACCCTGCGCAGGTTTCACGCCCTCACTTCCAACTTCGGAGACACACACACCTACTATCAGTTTCTCCTGCAGTGTGCTGCTGCACTGAGTGAACGACATTCCTATAGTGACGTTGGACGACTGAGTGCTCATTCTTTTGACTTATACTGAGGTCCCACCATTGGATGGTCCCTTACACATCAACATTGCACACAACCTCACTCTTCCACACGAGTGTGACCGAGCATCTCTACGTGCTTTCATTTCTACGGACGGCTCGATGCACGTAAGGGCCACACACATCTACACCACACCGTCGACCGCCTCACCTGCTTACTTCCGGGCCGGTCCCCGTCTCATCTGGCCAAGGTGGCCGACTGACTGCGAAGTGGACATGCCTCTCACTGCTCCACCTGCACAACCCACCTTGTTCGAGGCCCTCACTCTTGGACATCTGTAGTACTCTGTACTGTGGGGGGAGGGGGGGGGAGGGGCTGTGTGGTGTCGCTAGTTCGTATCGATCACAAAACTTAATATCTGTGAACTCTAAGTGCTCTGTTGAGCCTCCATCTTAACTTTAATTTAGTCAGTTCCTTGTTATACTTCATTCTGTACAGACACCGTGTCAAGTGTAAATATATACGAGCTACGACATATATGGGAATTAAGTTTTCTATATCCCGATTACCGATCCCGTTCCTGTAAAACTATCCAGTCATCTTCTATTGTGTTCCGTTTACCTATTTCAGTCAGCTATTGTATAATGTTTCCCCTGAGACATTCAACAAAATCTGGTTGTTTCAGTTTATCCTGGTCCCATCTTCTTAATATCCAATTTTCCTTCTCCCAGATTTAATTTGCATTTCACAACCAACAAATTATGATAAGAGTCCAAATCTTATCAATGCACTTTGTGTGAATTCTATCAGACGGCTGCTCCTCACATCCGTTTCCTCCAGTACATATTCTTCTACCATTTTCCATTCTCTCCCTTTTCCAAGTATCAAATATCAGTCCCCCATTACAATTAAATTCTTGTCTGCATTAACCCTTTTAGATCCATTTACTACAAACATGTACATTAATCTTTACACTGCCTTAGCTGCAAAAGAAATATTTTTTCCCAATGGAAACCTTGTGTACACTTTTGTGAATTTTCAATCTTTTCATCATGCACAACTGCGGCCAACTGTTGGGTATCACTATCAAAATAGCGACAAGTCAATACAGCAATGTGTAGCAGCTTGTGACCACCAGAATACATGGAAACAGTTGGTCAGTTATATTCCTCTGTATAACTGAGTATTATTACTGTTATTTTGCATTGTAATCAGTGATTGATCAGTATATTTATTTCAACGGTGAATGTTTCAAAATTAGTTATTTTAGTCCATAAAAGGAAACCAGTTGTAAAAAGTGTATCTTGAAAACAGGTACATATTTTTGTGTAAATCTTGCAACTAAAATCATTAAAAAATCACCAAGAGCATTACAGTAGAAATGATGATTTTCCTTTGCCCAGAAAAAATCATGTCTTAAAAGATTGACGTGCTGAATAATTTCTTTATGCCATCATTTATCTTCTTTACAGTCCCCTACTATCAGCACAGCAAGTGTTCCATGGTTTCAAGTTTATCTTTGCTGCAGTAATGTGTCCACTAGTTATTTATAGCAGTTTGCCTACATTCCTACTTAACTTTCAATTACTAGACCTACTCCCGCATTATCCCTATTTGGTATAGCATTGATAATGCTGTTCTGACTCAACTGCACATCCTATCCTACCAGCCACCAAACTTTGCTAACTCCCACTACATATAACTTCAGTCTATTAATATCTCTTTCCAAGGTCTTGAAACTATATGCACAATTAAGGAATCTGACTCTTCACAATCGCTACTGATTGTTTGTTCTGAAAAAAATCTTTTCAGGTACTCCCCAACCCGTAATCTGAGTGGTGACTTACTTTAAAATTTGTATATTTTAATCAGGATATTTTCATCATCATTAAACAACAAAGAAGGGTTTCTGTCATGGAACATACGTTAGTTTGACCCTCCATAGACACCTCTCAGATGTGGCATCCCGCATGATGTTGCTAACTGTATCACTAAAACATGCATGTCACTCCACCCCAGCAACATAACTGTTTCATGGGGGAGTTGTACTGTTACATCCATTAAATATAATAAGTATGTGCAAGTGGAAAAAATATCAAGGGCTTGTAGTTTTGCTATAGCTATTTTTAAGGGAAATAGGTGGAAATACTATCTAAGTAACTTACCCAACTATATTCTTGCTCCAAATCCATGATCAGTGAAGATAGTGAGAAGCAGAATTACAGAAAAGAAATCAGAGAGAGATATGAGACAAGAATCTTTCAATCAAACAACAAGTCATATGCTGCAATTGTAAATTTTTACAGGAACACTTAAACATTTCTTTCACTGACAGATTGAATAAAATGTAGTATAGCTAATTAGATTCTTATGAGCTCTTTTAAAAAATATGTCATCTTATTATTCATAGCAACATAATGTTGCTTCAGAATTTACTCTCATGTCCACATTAATAACAGTGGTGTTATTTTCTGCTGTCATATTACAGCGCAAAATAGCTAGATTAAAATACCGTAATAGCAGCACTGGGTTTTTCCAAGATTATACAGTAACAAAGATATGCAGAAACATTTGATAAGACGGAAGTTCAGTATTGTCACATATCATGTCAAGACTTTCAATCCATTTACAACATTAATCTTAAAATTTAAGGACACGCGCTAATTTCTTAACTCCAGGAGATGAAAGTGGACAAATAAATTCACAGATTGAGAAAACAGAACCTCTCATACATCATGTAATCCTCAAACAATTACTATGCATCATGTTTATGATTCTCATTTAATCTAAGAAAAGTGAAAACTTTTTCTTCTACCAGTCTACAGCAACCTCTTGTGATTTGTCAGGTGCAACCACAAAGGAAGTCAAGAGGTGTTACTTGACACAGACACCCCCTTCCTCCTCGAATCCATGACACAGACATTTTACTCATAGTAGAATTGCCATATTTTTTAGAAATTATTGTCTGTGTTTCCAACAGACCACAAATATAGCATTGCTGAACATGAAACACTTTGCAACTTAAGTTTATTTGGTAGTCACAATGTTAATGAGAAATTAAGCCATTTCTTTGGGGTGGTGGTGGTTTCAACACTGTTTTAGAGTGAAGTTAATGTGAACCTTTACAGAATAGTGTCAAGATAGTGTCCCCAACCTGTTCCTCATAAATCCTAATCAAACTACAGGAAGATATCAGTCCATGGAGTCCAATGGCAGTTATCAGTTTCCTACCCCATCAGCACAACACAACACAAACATGGCCATAGCATTCCTTACTGATAACTGATTATAAATTTCACATGGCCTGCACCCTCTTTGCTGCACAACTTAACCACAACAGCAGTTTATATTTTACAGAATGCAAACAAGACCTTTGGCATCTCGTTGACATTAAATTCAGTTTGGCAGAACACAAAGACTATAAAAGACCATGCAGAACGTGTTCATATTATACTATAGATCTGTTCATCATTGCTTCATACATCCATTCAAATTAATCAGTCAGAATGAGAAAATGGCATTTTTCAACTAGAAGAGAGAAAAAGAAGAGTTAAACTTCAAGAAAAAGATGTCCTCTCCAGGAGCTGGCAACTACTAATACATTATGAGTTGCAACACAATGCTGGTTACATGCTGGATTTAATTAATAATATGATACCATTTCAGGTCATTAACTCAAAATGATGGTATCCATAATCATAGTAATAATATAAAATACATACTTTGTATATACCAATGAATTAATATTTTCGACGTAGGTATCAAGGTAAACTACTTTTAAAAATATTGAAGGGATAGCTATCAGTTCTTGAGATCCAATAGGTTTTTTGCATATCCAGTAAAACTTAGTTATTATATGATGTCATTTCAGATCATTAATTCAACATGATGGCATCCATAATAACAATAATAAAATATATAAAATATTTTCTTTGTATATACCAATGAAATAATATTTTAAATGAAAGTATCAAGATAAACTACTTACAAAAGATACTGAATGGATAGCTATCACTTTTTGAGATCCAAATGGTTTTTTGCAGATGCAATAAAATTCTAGTTCTTTGAGCATGACACATCTCAAAGATACCAGATGTATTTCATAAATTGCCCCACCCCCCCTACCCCCACTTCCATCTTCCTTTTTTCTTTTGATACATTTCTCTGAACACCCCATATATACCATATACCATAATTTTCCTATACCACAAACAAAACCAGGTGGCACAATAATGTTAATCTTCTTGTGATAAATTACAGAAAGAAAAATCCTCTCATCTTGAACTGCTGCAACTTCTATGGTACAATGTCCTGGATATTTTATCTTCTTGACCCTTGAGTAGTCCTATTTCCTCTATCCACTTTCCTACTTCTGTGTGATGCAGGACTACCTGGTTCCAAACATTAGCATTTACACTAGCTTTTGGCTGTATCTATGTCTGCTGTCATCTAATCAGTTGTGGTCTTTTCTATCTTTATGTGGCTGTAATTTCATTTTGGAAATCCCTTTTCCTTAATGATGTTCAATCAGGAAACACACAATCACAGCAATTATTTTTGCTAAAAATATCTGATGTTAGCTTCAATTTGTGAACAGGTTTTGTAAATATGTATAACTCATCTTCTAAACAAATACCTTCAAAATGCTGTCTATACAACACTATCACCCTATCAGGTATTTAATTCTCTGTTCAAATATTCACCAGGGAAAAGAAATGTGCAATAGAGTCTCATGTGTGTTATACATGAAACTGAAGAACATGTAATAAATTTTGATTTTTGAAGAGAAACATACAGGTCAGTGGTGTCAAATCTTCCATTATCTGTGAGGAAAGGCAAGAAATGCAAGCTTAGTGAAATAGATTACTGGTGTCTTTCATAAATTTGATTGGTTGGCAAAATGTTCCTCCATTTCAATAATGATACTGCTTAGCTGTTCATACATTTTCTCATATTCCATTTACTATTTTCACACAACTTCTACTTATTTAAATCACGAATGTGATTATTTTTATGATATCTTCCCCTCATGATTTAAGCATCAAGCTGCACCTCTTTAGTTGCATTTACGGTATAAACTTTTCTTTATCGGGAAGCAAAGCTACCTTTATATGAGGGACAATTTTTTCATTCCATTAGCTGGGTGGTTAAGTGTGTAAATACCAGAGAAGAAACTGAAAAGTTCTGGGTTCAGTCCTTGGTTGGTGACAATATCATTTTCCTGAAATAAATTAAATGTGCTGAAATTAAAATAAATGGGTCAGTGAGAAAAATATCAATGACAATGCAATGACATGAAATTATGTTAGTGCAATGCATTCTGAAACACCAGACCTGCAGTGCAACGAATATGTGTCACGACATTTGAAAATTTGTGCCAGATGGGAAATCAAACTTGGATTTCCTGCTATTTGTGAGGAGTTGTCTTAACCATTATGATTATTTGTGTATACCTCCAGGCTAGAATAAGTGCTTCACTGTCACTGACGTTTCTGCTTATGATTTCTTAACACTACTACCAGAAGTTCTCCTATGGGGTCTGAGAATAGCATCACTGGCAGATCAAAGTCAGTAGATGACCATTGATTTCCCTGATATAAGGGATATATAAGAAATTAAATAAATTGATTGATGGGTATGAAGTCAATGGAGATGCAGTGAAAGGAAATTATAACAGTGCATTTCATATGTGTTCAGTCCTGAACACTACCAAGAGTTGTTACTGGATAAGCAAAATGAAAACATATTATGAGTAAAGTTTGGAAGGTAGGAGACGAGGTACTGGCAGAAGTAAAGCTGTGAGGACGGGGCATGAGTCGTGCTTGGGTAGCTCAGTTGGTAGAGCACTTGCCCGCAAAAGGCAAAGTTCCCGAGTTCGAGTCTCGGTCCGGCACACAGTTTTAATCTGCCAGGAAGTTTCATATGAGTAAATTGTTAATCAGCCCATCAGTTAATGAAAACATCACTTCTAGGCAGACTGCAATAGTTTATGAAAGCTGAAGTGACACAAAGCTACCAAGTGCTTAATTGTTTGGTGTAAATGAATATGTAAATTAAATCACCATAAGTATGGACATTTTCCATCACAATACTTGCTACAGCACTATAGAACTGTGTATAACCAAAGTGAAACAGCATTCATCAATGAGTACTACAATTCTGATAAACACAGTATTGCTTGAAATCTTCCAATGGCAATTAATATATACAAAACTGTCATGAAGATTTCCTACTTCTATCTATTTGGAATGTGGGTGTCCACAAATCAAAATAAAGTATGTACATAGAACGTATGTGCTTTTCCTATTCAAAAACGTCTTCTTTTGATGACTAAAGATTTATTTGGGCCACCTGGTTTGGCCATGCGGTCTAACACACGGCTTTCTGGGAGGGAAGGAGAGCCTGGTTCGCCGAGGTCCGGTGAACTGGCCAGTCTGTGGATGGTTTTTAGGTGTTTTTCCATGTGCCTCGGCGAATGTGGGCTGGTTCCCCTTATTCTGCCTGAGTTACACTACATCAGCAATTGCTGCTCAAACACATTCTACATGTATGCGTACACCACCTTTACTCTACCACGAAAACATAGGGGTTACACTCGTCTGGTGTGAGACGTTCCCTGGGGGGGGGTCCACCGGGGACCGAGCCGCACAATAACCCTGGGTTCAGTGTGGGGCAGTGGAGGAGTGAAGTGGACTGCGGTAGTCATTGTGGGGTTTTGGACCACTGTGGCTGTTGTGGGGATGGAGCCTCTCCGTCGTTAACATACAATACAATACAAAGATTTATTTACGGTTACTGAATTCATATAATAACAAAAACTGTCTCTTCAAAGTCTTCTCACTTGATAATAAAACTGATTACATGAAAGGCAAAGAATATAAAAAACTTTTTATGGATGTGCACTTAAAACTGAAAGGCAAAGAATATAAAAGACTTTTTATGGATGTGCACTTAAAACTCTCATATTATTACAATGATCATTTAGGTTTCCAGGTAGTCCAACAAATTATCTCCTTGGAATACTGAAACTAACAGTAATTATGTCTCTGCTACAGTTCTGCTTTCTGCCAACAGTTCTAATACAAAAGAGAAATCACAAAATATATTTATACTTAAATATGTTCTCACACTATAGTTCACAACTATTTTAGATTCCAGAGTGGCTAAGAGTTTATAACTCTGTAATTCAGACATTAAACAGGAGAAACATTATAATTACAAAATAAATCCTTAAGACCACTGATAACTTCTGCTAACAGTCTTATGAAAACAACTATTAGAAGTGATATAGCTTACTAACCGAAACTCAGCTGTAAGCCAGACACATCAAAAATGTTTTGCATCAACCCGGGTCACAGAACTCCTGATAGAGACGTTGACATGCTTCGTTCAGGCTGCCAAAGGGCTACTACTGCAGTGGATGACCACTACCTATGGATTATAGCTTGGAGGGACCCTGACAGCAACACCACCATAGACGTTGACATGCTTCGTTCAGGCTGCCCAAGGGCTACTACTACAGTGGATGACCACTACCTATGGATTATAGCTCGGAGGGACCCTGACAGCAACACCAATATGTTGAATAATGCTTTTTGTGTAGTCACAGGACGTCGTGTTACGACTCAAACTCTGCGCAATAGGTTGCATGATGTGTGACTTCACTCCTGACATCCATGGCAAGGTCCATCTTTGTAACCATGACATCATGCAGTGCAGTACAGTTGGGCCCAACAAGATGCCGATTGGACCGCTCAGGATTGGCATCATGTTCTCTTTACCGATGAGTGTCGCATGTGCCTTCAACCAGACAATCGTCGGAGATGTGTTTGGAGGCAACACGGTCAGGCTGAACCCGTTAGACACACTGTCCAGTGAGTGCAGCAAGGTGGAGGTTGCCTGCTGTTTTAGGATGCCATTATGTGGGGCCACCGTATGCCACTGGTGGTCATGGAAGGCGTCGTAATGGCTGTACGATACGGGAATGCCATCCTCCGACCGATAGTGCAACCATATTGGCTACATATTGGCGAGGCATTTGTGCCCCCATCTTGCACATCTTGTGAATGACTTCCTTCGGGATAACAACATTGCGCGAGTAGAGTGGCCAGCATGTTCTCCAGACATGAACCCTATCGAACATGCCTGGGACAGATTGAAAAGGGCTGTTTATGAATGACGTGACGCACCAACCACTCTGAGGGATCTACGCCGAATCACCATTCAGGAATAGAACAATCTGGACCGACAGTGCCTTGATGAACTTGTGGATAGTATGCCATGACAAATACAAGCATGAATCAATGAAAGAGGACATGCTACTGGGTGTCAGAGGTACCGATGTGTACAGTAATCTGGACCACTGCCTCTGAAGGTCTCACTGTATGGTGGTACAACATGCAATGTGTGATTTTTCGTGAGCAATAAAAAGGGCGGAAATGATGTTTATGTTGATTTCTATTCCAATTTTCTGTACAGGTGCCGGAACTCTCAGAACCAAGGTGGTGCAAAATTTTTTTTTGATATGTGTATTATAGATCACTTTCCTGTGAAGTTGTTGGCAGACTTTGATGATAATGTTTTTATACACTTGCTTATCCCTAGTTTTATATATGAATATCACTATAATATAATTTTGTCTTTCACATTCACAAAATAACACCAAAAGAAATGTAAGGGAGGAGGGGATTATAAGATCAGCACAAGATTAGATTAGATTAATTATTCATTCCATAGACCCATAAAAGAGGGAATCCTCCTGGTGTGGAACATGTCAGATAAACACATTACAAAAATGTAATTAGAAAAACTTGAGGTTCATTCATTTTAATGATCTGCAGTCAATAAACAGTAAAATTATGTACATGAATTAAATTTAAACTTCTAATTTTTACAGGTTTAATACTTACATCTGCTTTCATTAAATCCAACATTCAGACATTTGCTAGTTTCTTGGCTATTACAATCAAGTTTTGTCAAAAAATGAAGTAAATTATTCTTTTCATTGATCCTCAGTTAAGAACAGTCAGATTATGTACAAGATTTAAAATTAAACTTCCACTATTTACAGACTTAAGACATACATCTGCTTTCCATACATCCATCATTCACACAGTAGGTAGTTACTTGGCTGCTACAACCAAGTAATGTCAAAAATTAAAGTATAATAAATTTTCATTAAAATGGTAAAGTGCACTTGTTGAGAAACTCATGGATGGAATAGAAGGAGTTGGCCCTCAAAAATTCTTTTAAATTATGTTTAACTTGTGCCTTGTGTTGAACTAAACTCTTAATGGTTGCTGGTAACTTATTGAAAATATGCGTTGCTGAATACTGGACTCCTTTCTTGGCAAGAGTAAGTGATTTTAAATCTTCAGGAAATTGTTCATATTCCTAGTATTGGGACTGTGTACTAAGCAGTTAGTTGGAAAAAGAGATGTATTATTTACAACAAACTTCATTCAGGAATAAATATACTGAGAAGCTGTGGTTAATACGCCCAATTCTTTGAATAGGTTTCGACATGACGTTCTTGGATTTACACTACTCATTACTCTTATTATACGGTTCTGCACTATAAAAAAATTTTGTTTGTTTGTTTGTGGAGTTACCCCAAAATATGATACCATATGTCATAATGGAGTGAAAATAAGCAAAAGATGCCAGTTTTTTTATATTTATATCTCCTGTGTCTGACATCATTGGCATTGCAAACACAGACTTGTTTATGCACTTTAGCAGGTCGTTAGTATGTTGCTCCCAACATGATATCTTTATCCCTAGTGTGATCCATGGTTTCTTATTAGACTTCTGTTTAATTTGAGTTACCTTCAGGGGAAAACAATTTTCAAATGAAGTGCTAACTTTATTAATGAATGTCTTGTATTTTTCATTTGTGTCTTGGATGCTGTAAACATCCATCCAATTAATTTCTTTGAGCAATCTCCAAAATTTCTCAATTTTTGACTGTTCTATTGGCCCTCTGTACTCAGTTCTGATAGATGTTTTACCTTAATAAATTTCAAACTTTAATGTTAGGTGTTGCGTGTCCTGGTCAAATAGCCCATTTACTACTGGTTTTGTAATGTGGCTTAGTTGTCTAGAATTGTCTATAAATATATTATCAATGGCAGTCTTAGAACATTTGTATACCCTAGTTTGGAAATTTACAGTAGAAATTAAATTGAATGACAATGTAACTGACTTCAGTAACTGTTCACTGACAGTGTTTTTCAGAACATCTATATTAAAATCACCAGCAACCACTTGTCCTTTGTTTTTTAATTTTAGATGAGATAATAAATCTTCAAGAACGTTTACAAGCAGGTTGAAATTTCCTGAAGGTGCTCTGTATATGGCTACTATTATAAAGTACCTATTATGAAATTCTATCTCTCTTGCACATGCTTCTAAGTGCTGCTCTAAGCAAAATTTATTAATGTCAATATTCTTAAATTTAAAACTGTTTTTAACAAATGGGGCAACTCCTCCTTTCTCCATCTTTTGTCTACAAAAGTAGGAGGGTAACTTAAATTCTGTAAGGTTTAACATATCTATACCAGTGGTCACATGACTTTAACACATTTGACAAGGACCATATTCTAACCAGAATAAACTTTAGCAATGACTATACACATCTGTAAATATATAGCTATATAGGCACGAAAAATGTATACTATTCAGACTGTTACCCAGAATCCTGGAAATGCCAAGTATGTATTTACTGAAATAAAGTTGTAAAAATGCAGAATTTTGTAACTGTTGTTGTTGTTAATTATATGTTGTGTGTTGCAGCTAATGCTATACATTCAAAACAACAATTCCATTAGGTTCAAAAGTAATAACTACTGTAAAATCAGTGTCACACACAGCCTGTGATAATTTGTCAACAATTAGCACTAACGGATATGGACATTTCAGTAAGAATGCAATACTAAGATAGCTTACTAGGCCCATTTAACAATGTGACTGATTACAAACACCAATATCTTGACCTATGAAAGAACACAAGAGAGCAAAACATAACTATGCAGCTATAGAGTCTTTTACACAGAACAAAACACAAAACTTCACAGAATTTGCAATTCAGATTTGACTTGTATAAACGCAGACTATAGTACAGGGAAGAGAGAATAAACGCTAAGCAATGCAATTGTAGGAGTGACAAAAGTGATGACATGCGCTACAGAGTTTACTGGAAACGAGATGTAACTAACACAACCTTTTCTAGGTCTCTATCGCACAAAAAGTTTATCTTAGATCTAGTTATCTAGCAGATGTTCATTTAAATAAAGGAATTAAAATTACAGTTTACTAACACTATTATCATGGTCGGCTTCATTAAAATATATGTTAACATGATCGTAGTATAGCATAGTTCATACATTGTATTTTCAGGGTGAAATGCTTTAGTCGGTGTGGGTGAATGATTGACTACAAATCATCTTCGACATCTCCAGAAAATACATTTTGTTGCCAGCGCGTTAAGATCATTGAAATATTACCTTGCACTTGCAGAAAAGACTGAAGTTTTGCATCAACATCATAATAAATAACGCTGCCAAACGTTTTATATTATGTACGAACAATTAAATAAAACTCTCTAAATTCACGGAAAATGAAAGCATAAGCAGTACACATTTGAAAATAAGATACCATGAAATGGTAGCCTATTGTGAAACATAATTGATGGTAACAGTCCAGTACCTTATATCTGACGCCGGGTCTGAGGTGTGGATTCAGTAGTAACAAAAAGTCTTCGCCATGAGCAGAATAAAGAGATACGACTGAAACGCAGTTTTGAAGCAAGGTATTTTCCAAGTAGTCGGTTATTTGCACATTGCCTGCAAGCCTCATTTTCTTCGATTATGAAATACCAAATAATTATCTGAAGCACAGCCTGATTAAAAAACAAATAATTGATACATACATCATGGAAACAATTAATAAATTTGACGTAACGATAAGCAAGTAATAAAATCTCATTACATGATAGCCGATTGCTACACATAAAATGGAAAGGCTTAAAAAACTTAGCGTAATGTAATAAAACAGATAAAATTGTAAAAAAATTCAAGCAGCTGAAGAAGGAAACCCAATTTTAATACTTACAGCTTTCGCACTTACAGATACATCTACTAAAAGTCAAGAAAATGTCCGCAGCAACAGCTACTATACTCTCTGCCGTAGATATTATTTGCGTAAATCACTCGATATCTCGAATGTCCCCACTATTTGCACGAAGAGCAAATACAATCTCGATTTATTGGTTTGTGTCATTGTTCGCTTTCATAAAAAGATTATTAGTTAATACGAGTAATAATACAGGGTTATGTTTTCGTGTTCGTGTGAGAGATACGCCCATAAACATAAAATATTTTCAAGCAAAACGTCTTTAAGAAGACACGCAGTTCTCAAAAAATAATATGCTTCGCGAGCTAAATGCAAAACCTGACTACTGGTGAAATTATTTTTGAATGGACTCCTCATAGAACACAGGGAAATACTTGTATGAGGAGAGTAATGTTAGCACATAGCGAAATTGTGATTGGTTGGCTGATTTGTGGGGGCGGAGGATTTGAAGGGACCAGATTAAAAAGTCCATCGGTCCCGAAATTGTGATTCCTGGCAATAGGAAGAAGTTACAAAGATTTAGCAATTTATTTATCTTTATTTAATTATTTATTTATTGTATAAAGTCGACAAAGATGTTCACTTTTGCAAATGTTAGTGTTATTTTACTTCATTTTCAGAATTACTTTTAAAAACCGATAAAACAGATAGTTGATATAAATTAACAAAACTGCAATACAAGCACACAAAAAAGAATATAAAGCCACAAAAGTAGGTGTGCAACTAATTTCTAATAAAAACTTATATCACACGTTTTCAAATGAAAATTCAGAAGGTGAGTATAAAAGTTTACTTGTCAGGACTAATTTAAGTTTCCTTTTGAAGATATTTCCATCAGGTGCACATACGTTTATTGGCAATGTGTTAAGCCAGATTCGTCCACTTCTGTATGGACTTTGTTCTCTTATTTTTAGATTAGTTCTTTGCCTATGGTAGTTATTGCTATTTCCAGTATTGTGGTCGTATATGTCAATTTATTTTCTAGAATCTTTTTGATGATGTCCAAAAAATAAAAATATCTTAAATATTTACAAGGAATGTAATATATACTACTTATGTTGCATGACAACCTATCTATAAGAATCATGATGACTTACACCACGCATTATTCTAATTGCCTTCTTCTTCAACAACATTAATCTATTCTGGTGTGAATCTGCAGTGCAGTCCCATGATTCAGTACCATAGCTTACTAAAGGACATATTGTTCCATAGTAAACAGTTTTGATAGTAGGGTTTGTACCTACTTTAGCTATGTGACTGCTAATTTTCCCAAATACAAAGTTAATATGATTAGACCATCGCAAGCTTTCATTTGAATATAGGCTTAAGAATTTACTGCTACTAGAGTCCACTGCTTCAGTTCCACATATATTGTTTACAGATGTATGGTAAGAGTGAACAATCTTAAATGATAATAATTGTGATTTGTTAACATTTACATTTAGATCTTGGCGATGAAAGTAATTAATTGTATTTATTACTCCACCTGTTGCACAAAATGAAACTTCACAGATATCTTTCCCAAAAAACAACAAAGATATGCCATCTGCATAACTCAACATTTTCTAATATCATTCACATAGACTACACTCCATACAAATACTTTCAGAAACGACTTCCTGACACTTAAATCTATACTCGATGTTAACAAATTTCTCTTCTTCAGAAACGATTTCCTCACCATTGCCAGTCTACATTTTATATCCTCTCTACTTCGACCATCATCAGTTATTTTACTCCCTAAATAGCAAAACTCCTTTACTACTTTAATATCATTCAAATAGACTTCAAGAAGAATATAATAATTCTAATCCCAAAGAAAGCAGGTGTTGACAGATGTGAAAATTACCGAACTATCAGTTTAATAAGTCACAGCTGCAAAATACTAACGCGAATTCTTTACAGACGAATTGGAAAAGCTTTTGACAATGTTAACTGGAATACTCTCTTTCAAGTGGACCTCGGGGAAGATCAGTTTGGATTCCGTAGAAATGTTGGAACACATGAGGCAATACTAACCTTACGACTTATCTTAGAAGAAAGATTAAGAAAAGGCAAACCTACGTTTCTAGCATTTGTAGACTTAGAGAAAGCTTTTGACAATGTTAACTGGAATACTCTCTTTCAAATTCTGAAGGTGGAAGGGGTAAAATACAGGGAGCGAAAGGCTATTTACAATTTGTACAGAAACCAGATGGCAGTTATAGGAGTCGAGGGGCATGAAAGGGAAGCAGTGGTTGGGAAAGGAGTGAGACAGGGTTGTAGCCTCTCCCCGATGTTATTCAATCTGTATATTGAGCAAACAGTAAAGGAAACAAAAGAAAAATTCGGAGTAGGTATTAAAATTCATGGAGAAGAAGTAAAAACTTTGAGGTTCTCCTATGACATTGTAATTCCGTCAGGGACAGCAAAGGACTTGGAAGAGCAGTTGAACGGAATGGACAGTGTCTTGAAAGGAGGATATAAGATGAACAATAAAACAAAACGAGGATAATGGAATGTAGTCAAATTAAATCGGGTGATGCTGAGGGAATTAGATTAGGAAATGAGACACTTGAGGTGGTAAAGGAGTTTTGCTATTTAGAGAGTAAAATAACTGATGATGGTCGAAGTAGAGAGGATATAAAATGTAGACTGGTAATGGCAAGGAGATCGTTTCTGAAGAAGAGAAATTTATTAACATCGAGTATAGATTTAAGTTTCAGGAAGTCGTTTCTGAAAGTATTTGTATGGAGTGTAGCCATGTATGGAAGTGAAACATGGATGATAACTAGTTTGGACAAGAGGAGAATAGAAGCTTTCGAAATGTGGTGCTACAGAAGAATGCTGAAGATTAGGTTGGTAGATCACGTAACTAATGAGGAGGTATTGAATAGGATTGGGCAGAAGAGAAGTTTGTGGCACAACTTGACTAGAAGAAGGGATCGGTTAATAGGACATGTTTTGTGGCATCAAGGGATCACAAATTTAGCATTGGAGGGCAGCGTGGAGGGTAAAAATCGTAGAGAGAGACCAAGAGATGAATACACTAACCAGATTCAGAAGGATCTAGGTTGCAGTAGGTACTGGGAGATGAAGAAGCTTGCACAGGATAGAGTAGCATGGAGAGCTGCATCAAACCAGTCTCACGACTGAAGACCACAACAACAACAACAACAAAGGCTAAGAAGTGAAAGGGGCTAAGAATTGACCATTGGGGATGTCTTGTTTCACATTCGCTAGAAGACTGGGGGATAACAACTTGGTCATTAATTTTATGGATTAGCTTTGTGCACTGCTTCTAGTTTGACAGATAGTAGATTAGCAATAGTATTGCTGAAACTTTTAAGGTAGATGCCTCAAGTTACTTTATTAATAGGTCAGGTTTAACTAAATAAAATTCTTTATTAATATCAGGGACTATCACTGATGCCAAATTTCCTTCATCTAGTACACTATATACTTTATGTAAAAGTGAGAGATTGCTGTGGAATTTCCTGAAAGCATATTGTGTTTCTGTAAGATGCTTATTGTTTGCGAAATTGTCACTGAGTTGTGAAAGTAAAACATATTCATAGATTTTGCTAAATATGGGGATTAATGAAATTGGCCTTAAGTTTTCAACATGTTTCTTTATCCTTTCTTATATTCTGGTTTAAGTAAGCACAGTTTTAATGAGTCTGTGTAGCTGTTTTCCCTAATACAGCGCTTAATGAGACAGGTAAATTAATGTTAAATTAATTCTTTATGACCCTTCTTAACTAGAGCACTAAACATCCCAGCCAGCTGAGTGCTTGGTCTTTGATGTATTTATTATTCGACTTAGTTCATGTTCACTTACAATTCTGAGTTCAAAGTTTATACCTTGGGGTGAGCAAATGTTTATCTAACTGTTTTGGTCAATAGGTTGTAGTGGGAAACATTTATTAAAGAGTCACAGATTATTCTTGGACCTTCTATTAACTTTCCCTTATACAGACTGCTTATTACTTCCGTATTCACGTTTGATGGTGCTTTCTGGTATTGATAAATGAGCTTTCAAAATGTTTTACTCACATTGTCAAATTTAATGATGAAATCACTGAGAACCTTTCTACTGAAATTCTGAAAGTCTGTATTAAACACTTTCAAGGGTTTACGATACTTTTCCTTGAGAATTATATCCTTTTTGGATTTATAAAGTAAGAAGAGGTTCAGAAGGGGTCATGAACATTCTGCTTTAGTTTAAACAGACTACTGGGTATTTTCAGTATCGGATTATTTCTATGTATTAGAGTCCTTATAACGGCTCTAACTGAGCAGCAATGGTTATAATGTCTCAAAATGGTTGCATAAAATTTATGCCACTTATTGTTTGGGCCTTTTACCTTATAAACACGTTCCATTCCTCCTGGCCTAGTTTATGTTTGTGGCAGTTTGTATTATGATCGTTCAAGATTCGTTTCTGTTCAGTAACATTTGTTGCTTCTGCTGTGTTTATACCCATGTACTCAACAAACTGTCGATGGCAGTCGGAGCAGTGAAATTCTATGTTGCTGTACTTAACAGTGTTTGTAGCATGTTTAGTGATTATGACATAATCTATCCTGCTGGAGGTGTAGTCTGTCACTCTTGTATCAGTATCAACTTTATTTACAGTGTTGCGTGAGTTCAATATATCTGTCAGCCTCAAGTTAGTCATGTTGTTGGAGTTTGCATTAATATTCATATCTCGAAGTATAATAAGATTATTGGAGCCACTTAAACTAACTACTGAGCTGAGACTATTAAAAAACTGTGATATATCTGCATTTGGTGGGTGATAAATTACTATTACTTAATGCTTTGTGTAATTACTACCATCTCCCTTCAATTGAGGAGTAAGTCCAGCAATTTCTAGATTTCTTTCATTGCTGTGTCTTTCCAAGAATGACATTTTCCAAGTAATTAAAGTATCTTGAACAAAAATAGTCACCCCCACCGCCTTTATAATGGTGCCTACAGTTGCTGTTGGCTAGGATATAACCCTCTAATTTACGAAATTTTATTTCTTCAGCTACACCAACTTGGCTCTCGCAAAAAAAGTTGTCTACAGTTTCCTATCTGCTGCATTACTGAATTGTGCAGACCAGCTTGGCTCTCGTAAAACATCTTGGCTACAGTAATAAGTATATTAATACTTTGGTGGGACTAGTGTGTGTGACTGAGGGCTAATTTGTTCATTTACTAGGAATACTTGTTTGGCTCATCCTTTCTTGTTCATGTGAAGAGCGTGCATAGTAAAACATGACCTATCAAACATCCTCACATTCACTGATTTTTGCAATAGAGATCTTAGTACAAAATCTTTTAAGCTTATTATTAATTCAGTCATTTTTCTTGTTCACAGATGACCACCCTTGGAAAATCGTGTCTCTTGCTATAATTAATTACAATAATATCTGTGCTGATTAGGAGAACAAATAGTCTTAGATAATGGGAAAGTTAAAGCAGGCACAGTAAGCACACAATGAAAACTTTACTGTACATGGCGCTGGAACGAGCACCAGTGACGTCATTGAAGACGGCTATATAAGGATGGCAGGAGCAATCATTCGCCATTCCGAGTCGTGCACGCGGAATGAGCGGGCGTTTTTGTAACAGCGCTCGCCGGCTCTTGTGTGCTGTGATTAGGAAGAGTTCAGACAGCTGCTCCTGTCTCGGGCAGGCTGCCTCCAACACTTGGAGCTCGTTTACGTTATCGTCGCTGAGTCAGGGTTATGCCTCTGGGCTAGCCGGACGCTAGGGCGTTAGATAGGGAATTTGGAGTACCAGGGCCCCATTCACTTTGGGTAAACCCGCGCACTCCGAGGCAAAGGCAGATTTTCGTTGCTCCCGACAGACAAACCAACCTTAGTTACTAGGGTAACACCAGCACTCCCGCCATGGCGTCCCACGGGACTCCCATGGCCGTAGGTGATTCAACGCCCCTATCATTCACATCATAATCATCCACCTCACCTACACAACATGTAGAACAAAATCAAGAAACAGACACTCACAACACAAACTTGGTACCAGCTACCAAATGGGCACCGGGGAAATGAAAGGCAACTAATGAAAACCAGACGAAGTCTCGGACCTCCAGCAACAAAAAGAAAACTCAGGACACAACTGAAGACACCACCCCTAACACCGAAGATGAAAATGAAGAACAAGCGGAGTACGAAGTTCCTGTCTCCAACAACTTTGAACCATTTCCAGACAACGACACGAGTAATTCCCGCACAGGCGAAAAGCAACAATCCACACAGACGAAGCGATTGCGTATTCCGCCAATCGTAGTCAAGGACACTTCCCAATACCTGGACATAGTAAAAGCACTCCGCAGCAAACTCAAAGGGGACCTCAAAACCAGAAGTCAAAGTGACGGAATCACTTACTAATTTTCACACCCAGATGACTTCCTAGCCTTCAAGGAATATCTGAAAGGGAACAATACACAATACTACACACATGACATGCACACCTACAAGCCATTGAAGGTAGTAATTAAACGACTATTACCAGCCATGGACCCCAACTCATTCATGAGGTCCTCCTCCAGCATAATTTACTAGTCATTTAAGTTGCACACATGACTTCAATTGATGAGAAAACCCAAGAAAAGTGACACTACGTCACTTTCAGACCACACTCGAGAATACTGAAGAGGCGAAGCGAATATACGACCTTAAGACAATGTTCCACATGCAGGTGACGGTCGATACCCGCTGAAGCCCACGGGAACTAACCCAATGCCACAACTGCCAGGGGTATGGACACGGGTCGCGCAATTCGTCCAATTTGTGTAAAATGCGGGCAACAACACCAAACTGCCGTCTGTAAAAGAAACCCGAAACAAAACCGACGTGCTACCACTGCAAAGGGGAACATACGGGTAGGTACAAAAAATGTCCAGTATATCTGAAACTCTTGCAGACACAAAAAGTGAAAAGGAAAGCGAAAACACCGGCACAGGACAGGCTGGAGGAAGAAAGAAGCAAACAAACCGCACAACTGAATCCCACCAACTTTCCAGCATTACGAAAAACAAGAGGATGGGCACAGACTATCACCGCACCCACAACAGAAAACTACAACAATACTTCAGAATCATCATCGCAACCAGCAGCAGGAATTGGTGCAGACATTTGAGAACTCCTATGTTTCATCACCCAATTTGACATCCCAAAAATCGTAAACACAATCAGAACAACTGCAGAGCAACTAAGACAAGCACCAGACTTCTTCACAAAAATCATAATTCTATTTCAAGCTGCTGTTAGCCTTCTCGGCGGCAAATAGATCAATAAATATTATGAACTGGAATGCCAATGGCATAATAACTCAGAAGAATACTCTAATGGAATACCTAGACGAGCAAAAGATAGATATTGCTCTCATCACGGAAACACACCTTCATCCCAACCAGACTTTTAAAATCAGAAAAAACAGACCAAATATATCACGTGGAGGAACAGCCATCCTGGTCAAAATCAAAATAGTTCACAGGCCTAGCACCTCACCTCATCTCCCTCTGATGGAGTCACAGCAATAGAAACAAGAATCTTCAATAAAACAATCACCATAGCCGCAGCCTATAACCCACCAGCTGGGAGGAGTATGTCACAGCAAGACCTTGGGCTCCTATCTCAACTACATCGGTGGCCAGTTTTCATGACAATCGAACTACCAAGGACATCACCACGAAATGGATCAAATACAACCAACTATCCGTAGCACACACCCCAAAACTACCTCCCCTTCAATCAAAAGTCCAAATCAATTAAAGGCTGCGGCAAAAGATCCACAACAACAATAACTCACATCACAGGAAGAGACACACTACCACCACACATCCGCAACCTAATCGGTGAAAAAATGGAACACCAGAAAGAGGTGGCAAAATTACAGAGACCCAGCTGACAACCGAGAAACCGAGCAGTTGGCCAGGAGGATTAAAAGAGAACTAGAAAACTACCGTAGTGAAGCCTGGGAGGCAACCCCACGTCAAGCTGAAAGAAACGAAGAAAAATTATGTAAAATCCTCAAAACACTAAAAATGAATGAAACTTCTATACAGCCGCTCCATGGGGAGCATGGGATAGTCTAAGACTCCACAGATCGAGCCGAAGCACTGGAGGATTCACTGGAAAGGCAATTGCAGGCACCAGAAACTGTGGACAACGACAGTGATGATCACCGGGAAAAGGTACTCAGGAGGGTGAACAGCATTCTAGGCGCCCCGATCATAACATCCTTCAGTCCAGTACATCCAGACGTCATATGTCACCATATCAAAAACATACATCCGAAGAAAGCAGCAGGCCCAGACTTCATCCGACCGCAACTAGTACATCACTTACCTCCAGTAACAATCTACTTCTTGACGTCCATATATAATGCCTGCTTAAGACTTAACTACTTTCCCAAACCTTGGAAGCAGGTTCACATAATCAGTTTAGCTAAGCCAAACAAGGACAAGGTCGATTCCGCTGTTAAACGTTTTAGAAAAGATCCTAGAAAAACTCATTCTAGCTGAAGTGAAAAAAATCCTCAAGGACAATAGCATAATAATTCCAGAACAATTTGGATGCCGAGAAGAACATAGCACAATCCACTAGGTGACCAGCCTTGCACACATATGTCAAGCCAGGAACATAAGACACAGTACTGGAGCGGTTCTGCTTAACACTGAAAAAGCATTCGATAGGGTGTGGCATTACAGCCTCATCTTCAAACTCCATCAGTACAACTGCCCCAATCATCTCAGTCATACCATAGCATCATTTCTTCGCAACAGGACGTTCTATGTTTTCGCCCCAGGAGCGACTAGCAACACCAGAACAATATAGGCTGGAGTCCCACAAGGATCAGTGCTGGGACCTATTCTCTATTCGATGTATACAAATGACATCCCCAAACAACTAGGAGGTCACTTATCCCTATTTGCGGATGACACTGCAGTGTACCGCAGTAGTTCAAACCTGCAGTACATAGCCAGAAAAATAGAGCAACACCTTCAAACCACCCAGCAATGGGCAAACCAATAGAAAATTATCATCAACGCAGAGAAGACACAGGCCATACTTTTTACTTATAAAAGAACACCTCCTAACCTCCACATCCAGTTCAGCGACAAAAACCATCCATGACCAGACACAGTAAAATACTTTGGCATGAAGCTAGATAAGAGAATGACATTTCGAGACCACGTCACAGACATCTGCAACAAGGCCACAGGAACGATTTTCAGACTCTACCCCATCATTAAAGGCAATAGAATCAACATGCAAGCCAAAAAGATTTACATAACCATCATTGAACCAGCCATTACCTACGGATCCGAAATCTGGTCGATGGCTGCAGACACCAATATAGCAAAAGTACAAAGAGTACTAAACAAATACATCAGAATTGCTGCTGATACTAGCCAGTATCAATCAAATAGAGACATCTACACAACTCACAGTATACCGAAAATTCCAGAAATCATCCAAAAGAAGTCCATTAAATCCTGCTCATCAGGAATTTGGTACAAAATCCACCCTACCCTAGAACTAAATTCCCCATCATGACCAATACCAGAAACTTTAACGTACCATTATAATTACTGCAGATTAAATACAAACACCATAATATCCACATCCAAACACTAAATACTTACACACAATCACGATGTTCTCATCGCATCATTTTGTTACCATCATCATCAGACAAAAGGCAGGGAACACATCAGATCGTATCCTTTGAACACAAGGGTTCAATACCCATCAGACCATCTCCCTCATTTGACAGTCACCACTTGACAATGGTCGAGAAGAACTCAGTGTAAAGCTCATGGATTTTAAACCACTGGACATGGTTAGAAGCCCAAAAAAATGTTATCAGTATATATCGCATCAAAACTATACATTTGTATTTTACTATGCTGTCTGTCAGACATTTTACATCACTGGATAAGTTATCAAAATTTTAGTTGCCCATTGTGCACCCCTTTCTTTGCTAAAGTCCACCTTAATGTGGACTAATGAATGTAATTCTTCCTTTTTGAATTGTAATTATGTATATCATCGTTCCTCTGGAACTATAGTGGATTATTTACACAAACTTCATGAAGAAATAAATATACTGTGAAACAGTAGCCATTGTGATAGAGTTTTACAAAGCAGGTTCATTTTGTGGTAGTGAGTGGAGTGGGAAGCTGTACTGATAGGGATCAGGGCTACAATATTGAGTGTGACCAAGTAAAAATAGCATCTGCAACGAACCATACAAATATTGGCTTGGTTCCTGCTTTCATGAACTTTGATCGGCCCCAATTGAACAGCTCTGTCACGAGAGTCAATATGGAGCTAGATCAGCTGCTTCTGGTGGCTACTTTGTCAGGCATTGGTTTGGCTCCTGTTGATGGTATTGATAGGTGGGACTTCACAAGACATGGCCTGCATCTCAATCGGAAAGGGAAGGGTAAACTGGCAGGGATGATAGTAGAATTTTTAAGGAGGGGGGGGGGGGGCACTGAAACTCATGGGAGTACTTTTTTAGGGTAAGATCAGCGTCCACTCATTCTACATTGATTTAAATTAAGCTCAATTTGAAGTTCAGACAGGTAGGTACTAGAGATGTAAAAATATCACAAGATTCTGATTACAGTACAGTGAAAAATAATGTTAGTATGTCACAAGAGTCACATAAAAGCACAGTGAAAAATAATGTTAATATCAGGGAATTAATTAGATGAGCTTCTTGTTTGTTCAGAAGATATAGAAACTGAGGGTGGAATGGATGTACTATGCCTCTCTGAGCATCATATAGTCACAGGTATGGAAATGGTAAATGCAGGTGGATGTAAGCTTTCAGCACATGTAAGTAGAGACACCATGGAGAGAGGAGTTGCCATATATGTTAAAATCTGTCATAGTGTGAAAAATTTGAAAACTAAAAAATTTTGCTTAGAGCAACATAAGAAGTATGTGCATATGACCTTTAACTAAATAATGGCACTTTTGTAACTGTAGGTCGGCATTGGGAAATTTTCAGCTATTTTTAAAAAACATGGATTCTTTGTTCTGCTATCTGTCAGACAGAGGAAAGCAAGTAATTGTTTGTGGGGATTTCAATGTAGATTTTCTGAAAGAGTCCGATAGAAAACTTGGTTCTTTCAATTTGACATCAGTTACTGATTTTCCTACTCGGGTGGTACAGGAATGCAGCACACTGATAGACAATGTTTTCATACACTAAAATAAATTTAATCAAATAAAAACGTTTCCTGTTAAGACTGGTCTGTCTCATCATGATGCACAGCTAGTTACAGTACATGATATAGCTTCATACAGTAATGCAAAACAATTCTCCAAAATAGTGCATTCAATTAACGATTTAACAATTCAAAATTTTAGGGAAAGCTTGCAACAGTTAGAGTGGGATGAGGTGGACAGGGAACATGATGCTAATTTAAAATTTAACCTATTTTATGATACCTTTGAGAGTATATTTGAAAACAGTGTCCCTAAGAAAACAGTGAAATATAATTGAACGAAACCATGTAAAAACCCAAGGCTTACTAAAGGGATAAAAATATCTTGAAAACTGGACAGGGAAATGTATCTTATAGCTAGAAGGAGAAATGATCCTGAAACAGTGAAACATTATAAAAACTACTGCGCTGTATTAAGAAAAGTTATTAAAAAGTCCAGAAGTATGTGCATTATGACTGAGATTAGCACATCTGATAATAAATTTAAAACAATTTGGAATATTGTTCAAAGGGAAACAGGGCAACTGAGAGCACAGGCAGACTGTATTTCTATCAAGCACAATGAAAAGTTTGTTAACAAGAAGTCAAAAGTAGAAAACATTTCTAATAATCATTTTTAACTGTTGTAGAGAAAATAGGATCCAATTATTCATTAGAAAATGCAAGGCAGTATATGGAAGAGGCAGTACCTATGCAATTTGTTAAAATTGAAATTCAACCCACCTCTCCTACTGAAATTAGGAAAGTAATAAATTCACTCAAAACAAAAAGCTCACATGGAATTGATGGCATTTCTAACAGAGTACTAAAAGCTTGTTCTCACAAAATAAGTAGGATTCTCAGCCACATATGTAGTAACTCACTGAAAGAGGCATTTTTCCAGATAGACTGAAATATGCTGTTGTTAAACTATTGCATAAGAAAGGGGATTGATATTATGCTAACAATTATCACCCAGTCTCACTTCTGACAGCTATATGCAAAATTCTTGAAAAAGTAATGTACTCAAGAGCAGCATTGCCTATTTGTAAAAATGAAGTACTAAGAAAATGTCAATTTGGTTTTCAGAAAGGCTTTTCAACAGAAAATGCTATATATGCTTTCACTGATCACTCGAAGGCTTTTGATAGTGTGAATCATAAAATTCTTCTAGATAAGCTTAAGTATTGTGGTATGAGTGGGACAGTGCACAAATGGATTAATTCATTCTTAACTAGAAGAGTGCAGAAGGTTGAAATTAAGAGTACAGATACTCTACAAAAACCAGCAGAGCCCTCTAACTGGGGATCAGTCTTGGGTCCCTTATTGTTCTTAATATATATTAAAGCCTTGCCACTCTGTATTGATGAAGATGCAAAGCTAGTTCTTTTTCCTGATGATACAAGTATAGTAATCACACACAACAAGCAAGAATCAGCTGAGGAAATTGCAAATAATGTCTTTCTGAAAATTATTAAGTGGTTCACTGCAAATGGAATCTCACTAAATTTTGAGAAAACACAGTTAATACAATTCAGTACACTAAATGATGTAACACCATTGATAAATATAGACTATGAACAGAAATCTGTTGCTAAGGCGGAACACTCAAAATTTCTGAGTGTGTGCATTGATGAGAAATTGAATTGGAAGAAACACATGGATGATCTGCTGAAATGGTTAGGTTCAGCTACTTATGCTATTAGGGTTATTGCAAATTTTGGTGATAAACATATCAGCAAATTAGCCTACTACGCCAATTTCGTTCACTGCTTTCATATGGCATCATATTTTGGGGCAATTCGCCATTAAGAGAGAGAGTATTCATTGCACAAATGCGTGTAATCAGAATAATAGGTGGAGCCCACCCAAGATCACATGGCAGACATTTATTTAAAGAACTCATGATATTCAGAGTGCCTTCGCAATATATATATTCGCTTCTGAAATTTGTCAATAATAACCCATCCCAATTCAAAAATAACAGCGAAGTGCATAGCTACAACAATAGAAGAAAGGATGATCTTCACTATTCTGAATTAAATCTCACTTTGGCACAGAAAAGGGGTGAATTATACCGCCACAAAAATCTTTGGTCATTTGCCAAATAGTATTAAAAGTCTGACAGACAGCCAACCAACATTTAAAAGCAAATAAAAAGAAATTATGAATGACAACTCCTTCTACTCAACAGATGAATTCTTAAATAATTCTTAAATATGTAACAGTAACTGTATATATATATATATATATATATATATATATATATATATATATATATATATATATTGTTGAAAGAAAACTTATTTTAAAGTGACATGTTCCACATCATTACGAAAAGTTGTATTCATTCTGAATGGAACAAGGATTAAGGTATGTATGTATAATGCCCAACTCCTTAAACAGATATCTACAAGATAAATTTTTGAGCACTGATGACTTTCTTTCTTGAAGATGAGTAATCATAGAACATTATTCCACACGATATTATTGAATGAACATATGCAAAACACGTCAACTTATTGATCTGTCTCCCCACAAGATTTGCAATGATTCTAAGTGCGATCATATTTGGACTAACTTGTTTTAAGAGTATCGGAATTTGCTTTTCGAGTTAAAATTGTCATCAATATGGACACCTAAGTATTTTGAAGTTTCCATCCTACTTATCATTTCCTCGCCATGTATTGTGTCTTTTTAAAATTGAGCCTGAGGCCATTCACAGGAAACCAGTCAATGATACTTTTAAGAACGCTGTTTATTATTTTTTTATTGCTGTATATATGCTTGGAATGATTACAATACTACTGTCATCTGCAAACAGAACAAATTCTGCTTGTTGCAAAATTAGATGGAAGAACATTTACATATATGAGGAATAATAGCGGACCTAAGGTTAAACTTTTGGGAAGCCAATACGTGATTTCTCCCCACTCAGTATAATCTCTATAGATTACATTGGTTGAATTAATTGAAAGGGTACAGTACCGCCCGACATTGAAAATACGTACAACATTCTTCGTTATTCTTGTCAGTACAACATATTTTTTCTAATAATAACTCAATTTTAATTAATACAGCGAAGCTGGATACCAGTGTGGGAAAGAATGACTATTTATTTAATTGATCACATGTGCACTCCTACAAAATAAACCCCTTCATCCAGTTTGGTGAGATCTGTGAAATGAATGAATGTATGGTCGTCTGCTAACCGCAGATAGTGAATGTGAATATATGATCACCTCTGAGACGATCTTTTGGTCACCTTTGGTGGAACCAAAGAGATGAAATTTACCAGAGCTTTGAACGTCTGAAATGTGGCTGACCAATGGGTAGCATGGTCTTCCCCCACCTCGATGGAGGTGCGAGATGACCTGAAGAACGACCATGTTTCAGCACTCTGCCGCTGGATCTAGTGTTGGTAAGACCTGTCTTAGGTGTGCTCCGCAAAGACAAAAGAGTGGAGACATAGTATGCATGTGAAATACTTAAGAGTAGTTTGGAATAATAATTTCTCTATTTCAGGGACTTTTGTGGGGAGAATTAAATGTCAGGCAGGTAATATTAAGGGGATCGTAGTAATCTTCGGAAGTGACCAACGGTCACAATGAAACCACGTGTAGCAATAAGTTGAAATACTTCTGGGTGCTTAAGTTAAGCTGAATTACTAGCGTGTGTACTATAAGTTGGAAATATTTAAGAAATGGCCTGTGCAGGACTTGAAATTAGAGATGAGTACTTCCACGTGGTGAGTACTGTGTGAGTCTCAATCTGTGTATGAGACAAAGGATAAAGAGAAGTACTTGTCCATGGTATCAGTTGAGGACTCGCGTGTGTGATGAATACGTTCTTAATATTACTTTGCGTGCTATGTTTCCGTGTGACGCTTGATTCAAACTATAATACTCTGAGAGAGAAGCAAGGTGAGTCAGCCGTCTATCCAGCAACGCCACTTGGCTTGCATTGCACAGGAAGACGTGCATATATCCTCCAGAGTTCATAGTAGGAAAGAAAAGTTACGAAGTGGGGCAGTGTCGTGTGAAACTGGGATAAATGCTAATTGAAGTGGGAAAGCTGAAAGTGATGTGATTATAACGTTGTGACTATTCTTTGTATTTTATGTTGCCAGTGTGATGTACGTATTTCATGAAAGTGACTATTCTTTATATTTTATGTTGCCAGTGTGATGTACGTATTTCATGAAATTTAAGTATGTGTGGTTGGCATGGGGGAGTAACAAGATAGTTTCAGAGGCAGTGGGCTATGCATGTTCCTTTTTGTACCGCCCGGTCTAGAGGAAATTTTCGTAATGATGGGTGTGAGAATCGAAGTGTGAGATATAGAAAAAGATCCACAATCCTATCCAGAAGGTACACTGTAGCGTTAAATAATTACGAGACCATAAGATAGAGAATCACCAATGTAAAGCCATGCCCACTTGGCGGAATTTCTCATGTGTTACTGTTGTAGGTTATTGAATTTGTGTGTTTAGGTTATAGAATTTATCGGAATAAATAAGATAGTGAAAACAAAAAGATTGGTGGCCCTTTCCTTCGAATAGTATGTTGTCACGATACCCAGAATTTATAATGTGTGCGCCATTCATATTCAGTGTGATGGCCACGTGTTGATGAAAGCCGTTAAATAAGAAAGAAAATGTGGTATTGCCAGTGCGTAGTGAACACACAGAGTTGTGTAAATTACTAATAATCAGATGTGCGTTTCCGTACCCGTTGCGTAATATTCAAACAGGAGAATAACTTGTAACTTAATTGTGAGTACTAGAGTTCATGTTACTCGATAAATAAGAATGAGTCCACTCGCTTGGCAGATCACTCATCTTGCAGGCCTGACTAATTGATGCCACAGTATGAGCAAGGCATGTGGGTGCCTCTCATAATTCGACCCTGCCCAGTTTTTGCTGTTAGGGTTTGCTGTTAAGATTTTTTTTTATGGAATATATTGTGATAGCGCTAAGAAGTAAAATTTTTTTGTTTGCAATATCTTTCTGGATTGGTGAGGATCTTTCATTTTTTTTATGTAATTAATTGCTATATCGTCCAAGGCTGGAAGATCGTTATATAATTTTTTTTTTTGCATAATGTCCGTAGTAACTAGGTCGCAGTCGAAAAGTGTAGTCACCATGGAGGAGAGTGATACTGGCGTGAACGTAGCAGTGGAACAGGAAGTAGGTGTCGACCTTGGGTTAATGAGTGAGAACAGCAAACACTCGGAAGGGGCTGAATTGGTCAGCGGTCCGCGGCTAGGTGATCCTTTAGGAAGCGGGCTTTGTCCACAATCGGGGGCTTTTCCCGACGACGCGGGCGAGCCGGGACTAGGTCCGGTATGCAGTGAAAGTGTAGCTATCCTTAGCGAAGCTACGGTTTCTCAGGTGAGCGAGGTGAGCGCACCGAAAGTAGCAAATGACAATGTACTACTGCAGTTTTTACAGAGGATGGATAGAGATAATAAGGAAAGATTGGGAGTGATGGATAAAAATAATAAGGAAAGATTGGAAGCGGATAAGGAAAGATTGGATGCGATGGATAAAGATAATAAGAAAAGATTGGAAGCAATGGATAAGGGTAATAAAGAGGCAATGAGAAATCTACACACAGTTATCGATGAGCATCTGTCCGCAGTTAATAATCGGTTAGATAAGGGGGAGAAGAATCTTGGTGCGTTGAAGCAAGTATGTGACGCCGTGAAAGAAAAAGCCAATAATTTGGAGGTACGAATAATTGCAATAGAGAGTGATATTACAGAACGTAGGGACGTGCTGCAGGATGAGCGAATCAAAGAGGTAGTGGAGGACTTACTTGCAGATAAACAAAGGGCATTAGACAGCTTGGAAGCTCAAGTCACCTGGCAGGAAATGGCGCTAAATAAACACAGGGATGAACTTGCGGAGGTAGTGGTCAGAATGAATACGATTGCTCAGATGTAGAAAAGATCAGTATAAGAGGCGAAACAGGCTCTGACAGTACACAGCGAGAGGTTTATGCCGACCAGGAGGAGATACAATCACTATTACAGTTTAAAGAGGCACAATTAGAAATAAATAGGAAACATAGGGAAGAACTAGCACAGTTGCAATTAGCGTGCAGTAGCAAAGGTGAAACACCACCAGGTAGATTGCAGAGGGAGAGTGAGATAAATTCAAAAAACGAAAATAGGCAGAAAGAGGAACACGAACTCAGAGAGTTAGAAGAACGGTTGTGTAGGTTAAAACAGGTGGCAAACCCAACTGGGTATAGACCAAGGTCGGAAAACATAAATGCGGAAGAAGAATGTACGAGGCACTTCGAGTCAGTACAAACGTACACTTGTTTTCCGGATCCTGATAACTACCAACATCCATGCCTGTGGCTGTCTCAATTCCAAGATTCATTACCTTCATCGTGGGGACCGCTCCTCAAAATGAAGTTTGTGTGTAACCATTTGAGGGACGAGGCTAGAGCGAAAATGCAGGAAGTTATTAAAGACTGTAGTAGCTACAAGATATTTTGTGACAAGTTTTTAAATTTAATTCTGATCGAAAAGAAAGCAGGACCAGGTTAAGCAAAGCATATTGATGATGCCAAATTGTAACGAAGGTGGTATAAGAGATCCAGTGGCGTGCTATCAGGAAATGCTGACACGAAATAGGTATTTGGATGTGACATACGAACCTGAGGAGCTCATTAGGATCTGTATAACGAAATTGCCAGTGAAATTGCGCAGAGATATAGCGATAGCAGGCAGAGGCTTAGACGATTTTTCGTCATTTCAGCACTTGTTACAGGAACTGGGTAATGAGAGCAACATTGTGATAGGAGACACGACTCATAGGTCAGACAGAGTCGAGGATAGGAACGGCAGAAACTATCAGAATGACAGGAGAGCATGGAATCCTGGCATCTCATTCTTGTCATAATGGATTGATGGATAGTAGAAACTAATCAAACATATCAGCCCTTAGCATCTTCCCTTAAAACACATGCCGCTGGCACTGAAAATCGTCTATGTAGCAGACATACTCTACTGATATGTAGGAATGAAAATACCATACTTCAGATCATAGAATAAAACACCAGTAATGGCTTCTGTTAGGCTGGCCTCCCAGAGCAAAAAGACATTATGGCTTACAAAAATTTGCAAATTTTGATTTGGGATACTAAAGTAAAAGGACTGTTTCCTCAAAAACCAGTTGCTAAAAATGTTATGTAATAATGCCAATGAGTCCAGTTTAATTAGTGCGATTTGACTACTGCAGGTACTTAACACGAAATGTAAAAAGTCAACATTGTGATCGAAGTTTTTAAATTAGATGCCATCTGATCTATAGTATGTCACTGTCGTGGTGACAGTAATAATGAGGTGCTGCGTATGGTTGTTCGGAATCTGGTGTTAGGGAAGGAGGCCACTAGCACCAAAGTTTCTAACACTTGGGCTGTCCTATTTCTCCCAGCTCGTATATTCTCTGCAGACATTTAATTTTCATGTAAGGACAGATTCCTAACTAGCAAATTCTTTGCTGTGTAAAGTGGACCATTCAGAGTGAGGCTGATTGTCCATGAAAATGCTGTACTGATTGAGACGATCAAGGCAACACAATTGCGTGGGCTTCATCACATTTCTAACATCAAATTATAGTAAAGTTAAGGATAGATCGAAAGTAGGCAAGTTATGGTAGATAGTCAGTGTATTTATTTGAGGTGTGTAACGTTGTGCAGGGTCAAATCGAACATAAGAATTTTCATGTGGGATGTCAGGAAGTATGACGGAATAGACTGATCGAATGAGTCATGAACAGGAGTCGACAGAGTGGTGTATGTACGTATTTTTTGTCATATGAATAAGGATGAAACAGAAACGACGTGATGATTAATGAGTGGATAAAGATGGTAGATAGAGGGAGAAGCGACGTGATAAATGGTAGTGGATAAAGGTGAAATTTAGGAAGAGAAGCGACGTGAAGCTGCGTGATTAATAAAGAGAGATTCGACGTGATGAAACAGTGGTAAATGAAGGTGAGTAGAATCAATAATGTGGAGATGTCTTAGATGTATGTTACAGACAGGCCTGTGTATGCTGCAATCGGGATTGATGCGAATGGCGAAGGAAGACCAGGAAATGATGGAGTAATGGAAGGACAGAGAGCCGAAATACGAATGAAGAGATGAGGACAACTGCACAATGTGAAAGGACATAAAGGGAGTATTAGATCCAGATGATGAACGTTGTGGAATACTGACGTAAGATGTAATATAAGTGTAAATCTAATTCTTACCATAACTCGCCGGCCGAAGTGGCCGCGCGGTTCTGGCGCTGCAGTCTGGAACCGCAAGACCGCTATGGTCGCAGGTTCGAATCCTGCCTCGGGCATGGATGTGTGTGATGTCCTTAGGTTAGTTAGGTTTAACTAGTTCTAAGTTCTAGGGGACTAATAACCTCAGCAGTTGAGTCCCATAGTGCTCAGAGTCATTTGAACCATTTGAACCATAACATTTGCAATATGAAAAAATAATTTTTCTTGTTGTTGTCGAAGCCTGGTACCAGGATAACTAATCAAAACGGTACCAAGAATGTGTACAGTTATTTTGCAGGATGAATAATTTGTGTATTTTTTGTTCTTAGACGAAATGTCGCAATTCTAAAGTGATATTTAGCAGGATGAATAATCGGTAAAGTGAATGCAGAGGTAAGCCAATGGAGAGAGGTGCCAGAGTGAAAGGACGTAATCGGAGACTGGAATGCTATCTCCGAAACAACTCCATGTGTTATGTGGTTGAGTATAAGGGAGCAAAGGTATGGTATGTTGACGTGAGTGTGGTGGTGTTAAGGTTAGCTGACTTCTAGACCTAATCTGTTGGTGTATTAATGGATTGAATGAGCAGGAAAATGTGGTGTCAGTTGAGTGAGAGAGTCGTAGAGTAGTGTGATCAATGCGCACACTCCTGTAAAGGGGATGCTACCGATCCATAACTAAAACATTATTGTGCTTTATTGTTTGATTTGGATGAACCTCGATGGCAGTTGAGGATCTGATATCATGTGGATGGTACATACATGTCCTAGAAATTTTGTTATATATAATAAAAGGTAAAGTATATAAAGAGATACTAATGTCAGTCTGTCACAAGCACAAAGGTGCATTGTATGTTGTAGATTTAGAGCCATCAGTTTCTAAAATGTTTATTGTGTTAGGATGTTAAAGTAGTTTACTATTTAACATCATGTGGTAGGTAATTGTGAGCTGTGTAAATCATTTCTTATTTTTTTGTTAGAACACTTTCAAGGGGTATTAATTTCAGTGTGTCACAAGCACAAAGGCGTGATGTGTATGGTAGTGTATATGGCAGAATGCTAAAACATGGCCGTTCTTCAGGTCATCTCGCACCTCCGTCGAGGTGGGGGAAAACCATGCTACCTATTGGTCAGCCACATTTCAGGCGCTCAGAGCTCTGGTAAATTTCATCTCTTTGGTTCCACCAACGGTGACCAAAAGATCGTCTCAAAGATGATCATATATTCACATTCACTATCTGCGGTTAGCAGACGACCATACATTCATTCATTTCACAGATCTCACCAAACTGGATGTAGGGATATATTTTGTGGGAGTGCACATGTGATCAATTAAATAAATAAATTGTCATTCTTTCCCACACTGGTATCCGGCTTCACTGTATTAATTGAAATTGAGTTATTATTAGAAAAAATATGTTGTAGCGACAGGAATAACGAAGAATGTTGTACCTATTTTCAATGTCGGGCGGTACTGTACCCTTTCACCACCGGCTACCCATGCAGAAAAAAATGGCACGGTACTATCCTTGCAATGTGAGGGTAGTTCCGAACATTTTTTTTAAGAAAACTGTATTCGAACAAACGTAGCAAGTCATCGTAATAACTAGGAGGAAACCTTAGCCCCTGGTGACCTCAAATAGACGACCAAATGCTGTTACTTTACCAAATTATTGACACAGTTGTTGCATTATTGTACTCTCCACAATCCGGAGTAACATACACATAAAAATTTACAACAATCCAAACGACAAATAAAACATTACATCATACAAATAAAAAATAATCGTGAGATAAAAATTTGCTTAGTTACCGGGATCTCCATCATTTTTAGGAGTAATCCAAACTTCACTAATTCTATAACAAATAAAAAAAATACTAATTATACTCATGAAATTTTAAATAGCCCACCGTCCAAACACAGAGCAAGTAATCGACATTCATAAATTGCAGGGTAATAATCTTTACACAGTAATGTCTAAATACAGAACAAAATCAACAAAAGAAAAAAATTGCGTACACTAGTTACATGTAGAAGTCAGGCTCCATATCAGTCCTCTAAAATATACATCAAACCTACAGAGAAATAAAACTGAGAAGAAAATCAATGAAAATATACCACAAGTTACATACTGTTTACGTAATATAGTTCATCTAAGACATCATGTCATACCTCATTTACTGTCTCAACTTAAGCAATTTCCACCACCACTCGACTGTGAGTTTAACCTTATCCTTGTCCGCCAGTACAAATACCTGCTGCTGAGTTAGTCAGTCCATCAACTTTGATCAATACACGCAGTAAATAGTTAGCAATAAGTGCTTGAATCCACCAGTGGCTCTCGTATTTTACTCTACTGCTCATTTCTCTGTTGTTACATATTTAGACGACAAGAACTTGCATTTCGACTAGCCTCCGTTACACTTCAATGTGAAATATCACCACTGTGATAATGAAAACAAGTGGCTTCTGTCAACACACCAACAAGATTATTACTGTCCACGACATCAAAATGTATCAGTTAATTCCGATATTTGTTGTGCAATGCAAACTCTTGTCCCCTGTGACAACCTTACTGACCAATGCAACTGGAGCCGCTACGTTAGTATCACGAGACTGGCTAATAATGAAAGCATTATTGTACCAAATATTCTAATAAACATGCTACGTGAACTTGATAACCCAGAACAAACAAAAAAAACACTAACTGTTCTAAACACAAATGTTAATGAAATACAATTACACTTGGTGTCCTTCAGGAATGAAACATAAAAAAATTTACACAATTACAAGTACAAATACATTATTCCCTATCTTGCGAGTCACACAGAATCATTTCATTCTGTGATTTTCTTGGGGTCAAAAAGTTGCTGATAGTTTTCCTAGAAACACTGTCTCGGTGTCAAAGCTCTCCCATGGTTACCCGGACGAAAGTCTTTAAGTCACCCAAATCGGCATTTTGAACAACTTTAAACACAAATGTCATAGTCACTCTCAGAGTACAATCCACACGAATCTGGTCGTCCATAAATGGCCCTACAACTACTATTACCCACGGTTCTGTCCTTTCAGTTCATGGTGTAATTAAAAGTTGTAAGTTCCAACAAACAGCACTTATTCCCGCACCAATTAAAGAAATGTCTCCTACTACAAATGCAAATGTCAATGTCCCACTTTAGTTTCTTGCGTTCAGACAATAATTAGTCACCATACGACAACTGTTCTCTTTAAGTATAACAAGCGTCCCACATGCAATCTACAAAGCACACTTAACAAGTCACTGCCAAAAGCTTATGGATCCCACCGTTCAGTGGTCAAGACAAAACAAAACAATCGTCCTGTCTGCTAAAGACAAGATATTTTCCACCACTCACAACGTAGAAACACCAGTCCTTCACTTTCCACCTCATGGAGACATATGAGCAGTCATCTTGATTCACGGCTCCATAGTCCAGTACTAGATAATAGTTGCTGTTAAAAAATGCCCGCCCGTCTCTGCCACACATCGTTCATTCTGCCGTCGTTCCGCCGTCGCGCGAGCCGTTGAGCTGTTGCCTCCGCGGGATACTGTCTCCAGTCGTAAGGGTGGTGCAACTTATGAATGGCAGCCAGTGGTAGGTGCGTGTCGCCCCAGGCCGTTGACCAAGGCATGTGGGTGCCTCTCATACTAAGTACAACTTTCTGCATTCTTTTACTTACATTTGACATTATCCATTTGTTGGCTATACTGTCAGTCCCATGAAACTTCAGTTTATTGAGGAGAATATTGTCGTTCTCACGCCTTACAACATAGACAGCCACAGGAAATACCAACTGGCAGCATTTTATTATTAAGTGCTCATAAAATTTCGTTAGTGAACATATAAATGGCACTCTCAGTAGTGCAACGTTTCTGAAATCTAAACTGTGATTTCCTGAGGATATTATTGTTGCTCAGGTGAGATAATGTTCTAGAATATTCATCTTCTCATAAATTTAGTAAAACAATATTTCAGTCTCTCTGGAAAGATGCCTTGAGTTAGTGATGTAGTAGACATCTCAGATAAGACAGGGCTTACTATATGGGAGCAAATCTTGAGTTCTCTACTGGAAACACCATGAAAATCAGATGATCTCTTATTTTTGAGACAATATATAACTTTCTTAGTTTTGGATGGAGAAGTTGGTGATTCATTCATATTACTGAATTTTATGAGAGTTTCTTTTTAATTGCTGCAAATTTCCTTTTGAAATATTTGTTCCTATACTTTCTACTATATTTAAGAAATGTGACTCATCATTTATAGCCCTCCCATTCAGTTCAGTAGCGAAGCTTCTCAATTATGTGATGACAAATAACAGATAATATTTTTACATTTTAGACTGTTTTACACTTTATATGTTATAATACATTGTAGTATATGGTCGAAGAGGTACCTGTTACTTTATTTATGAGTATATGAGAATGCTGTGTTGGCTGAAGAGCCAACATTGTGTTACTAGTGGAGGACGAAATGCACGCGTTTTAGCTCACGCAGCCTGGCGTGAGGAGGGAAGAACTATACTGACGTGAGATCTGGAACATGACAAGGCATTAGAATTCAGAAAACGGACGTAATTAGTTTGATGCTTAACTTTGATCCATTAATGATGAACGTCGCTCTTGACAGTACATGATTCACAATATTGTCTGTTCCAAATTCACTCTAATTACTGAATATGGCGCCTTGCTAGGTCGTAGCAAATGACGTAGCTGAAGGCTATGCTAAACTATCGTCTCTGCAAATGAGGGCGTATACAGGCAGTGAACCATCGCTAGCAAAGTCGGCTGTACGACTGGGGCGAGTGCTAAGAAGTCTCTCTACACTAGACCTGCCGTGTGGTGGCGCTCGGTCTGCAATCACTGTGGCGACATGCGGGTCCAAAGTATACTAACGGACTGCGGCCGATTTAAAGGCTACCACCTAGCAAGTGTGGTGTCTGGCGGTGACACCACAGAGAACTTCCAATCTACTGTCTGACGTCTACCAGGAATGTTTTCACCATAAAATAAAACTCCATTCTGAACACTTGAGGGGCATTTATTGTCTGTACAAAAAGTTTTAATATTTTAGTAATGAACTGCAAAGTTTATTTTAGCTCACTGTGTTTATGAACCACATATTCTATTATGAAGTAGGGGATGGTGGGGGAATTACACGCATGTGGGTAATCCCACGCAGGCTGATTTACGCAGTTTGAATGGCGCAAGCTGTTCCCAGTTGGTGCTACACCCTGCCGGCAGGAGTAACAACTACTACACAGCTTACGCCAGCCATTTTCCAGTGGCATTGTTGGAGCATTGAAGTATTGTTTATTTTCGGCGTGTCTCATGTAATTTTGGTCAGCTGTATTTTGCAAGGTAAGTGCTACTATAAGTTCCTTTAATGTAATTCTTGCATATCAACTACTAATCTTAGATGAAACCTTTAATTTAATTGTAGATTTGTCCCGTTAATTGAATTAGGTGCCGAGTTATGCTTAGGTTAGTCATCGAACTTACAGTGGGGTAATGCCACACAGCTGTTGAAGTGCGTGGTATTCCCCCTTGCAGGTTATATTTTCGATACTAACGAGGTTTTTTTTTTTATTTTCAGATGGGTAGATATTATAAAAGAAAAACCCAGAAAGCAAAATGGACGCAAGAGGAACTTTGTAAGGCTCTTGATGCCATCAAATCTGGAAGAAAAATAAGAGAAGTATCAAGAGCTTTCAGGATTCATGAAGCTACTCTGCGAACGAGAATGAACGTTAAAAATACCGAAGGTCCAAAACTTGGAAGAAACCCAACATTTTCGACAGAACAGGAAAATGAGATTAGGGATCATGTTATTACAATGTCCAAGCTGTTCTATGTCATTACATGCATCCAGCTGCGAAAGATTGCATTTGAGTATGCAGAGGCTAGCAACATTGCAAACAATTTTGATAAGTCATGTAGGTTAGCTGGAAAGCATTGGCTAGCTCTATTTTTAAAAAGAAACCCAAGTATTAGCATGAAAAAACCTGAAGCAACTAGCATTAACAGAATACAGACATTTAATGAAGAAGAGGTTCATGCATATTTTAAAAACTTAGAACATGTCTTTGAAAAATATAAATTTAAAGAGGGGCGAGTGTTCAACGTCGATGAAAGGGGCATAAATACTGTACAAAAGTTCGAGAGAATTATGGCTCCTATAGGTGTTAAACAAATAGGTGGGGCCACGTCTTTGGAAAGGGGGAGAAACGTGACTGTGATATGTTGTTTCAGTGTTGCTGGTACCTACACCCCCCCCCCCCCTATGTTTATCTTCCCCAGGAAGATGATGTCAAATCTCTTAAGTAAAGGTGGACCAGGTGGAGCAATATATCGTTGTTCTGTCAATGGCTGGTCCAATGAGTCATTATTTTTCAAATGGATCCAACATTTTCAGAACAATGTAAAATCAACTATTGATTACCCAGTGCTGCTGATTTTAGATAATCACAGCAGCCACATTTCACTTGAAATTTTTGAATTTTGTAAAAAAACATTCTATTGTCATGGTAACCATACCTCCACAAACTTCTCACAAGCTTCAACCACTAGATGTTACATTCTTTTCTTCTTTGAAATCAGCCTTCAATCGTGAATGTGACATGTATATGAAGTCACAGGTGTATCAAAAAATTACACCATATGAGTTAGTAGAACTTTTTAATAAGGCATTTATTAAGGTCACTACCACGGACGAAGGGCATTAGGGTTTAAGACAGGTGGGATTTGCTCTTTCAATCCATACAAATTTCAGCATGACGACTTACAACAATGTGAGATCTTCAGAGATGTTTTCCTTGAAGATGAAGAGGTTCCGAATGCAACAAATGGAAATGAAGTGGTTGCAACTACAAACGAGCCACATATCCCCAAAAGGAGTCAAGAACAGATTCCTTGATCTCCAGCAGAAGATGTTCCACTTCTAGTAGGCCTAGAAGAGGTCACAACATCAACTAAGAGGGCATGTGTTAAGCACGTTAGTGTATTTGACATGTCTCCTGTTCCTAAACAAAAACAACTTCTTCCTAAGACGAAACAAGCCAATGGAAAGCCTAAGGGAAAGTCAGTGATCCTTACAGCAACTCCAGAGAAGAATAAACTGCTAACAGAGTTATCAATAAAGAAACAAAAAGAAGCCATGAAAAAGAAAGCTGAAGGAAACAAGAAAAGAAATATCAAGGATAAAGCAGATAAGAGCAGAAATCTGCAACTTACAAAAGTCTCGAAGAAAAAACAGACATTATATAAGAAGAAACACCACCAAGAAAGTAAAAGTAGCAGCGAGGGTGACCTAAATCTGGACTTGCAGAACATTTGCGATGACGATGAAATGGACGATATTGATCCATTGGCGATTTTAGAAGATGTCTGTTTAGTTTGTGGAGAGTTTGGGAACGATGGAGGACTATGGTATCGATGTATTTCTTGTAGCAGATGGAGTCATGAAGAATGTAGTGGCTGGAACACTCCAAAAGGTTACAAGTGCGATCTTTGCTGTATGAGAAAATGAACTCTTTTCACATCAATAAAAATGTAAAAAACGAAAATTATAAGAGATGTTTGTAGAATTACATTATTTCGTTCTTAAATATACTGTTTACTATTTGTAGTAACTAATAAGCAAATAAAAATAGCAAGTATTGTACATTTTTGTGGTTTGTTTGTTTTGCGTGTTATTACCCAGTACTTTGCGTGCCATTACCCTCAGGGGTGGGGAATACCACGCATTTGGACTTTTTTTTATTTTAATGTTCAAAATTAAGGTACTGTTTATAACTATTTACAGACGATTGGAATATGTGAAGAAATGTCCATTGTATGGTATGTACTTATTTTCGTAGGTTTTAATGACGTATCGAATGGTTCACATCGATTTTTCCTTAGGTGCGTGTATTTCCCCCGCTCTCCCCTAAATGTATTGACCACATGTACAAGAATTCCTATGTCACTGAAGACACTGCTGCAAGATATTCCTCTATCAGCTTATTACAATATTTTGACTGCATTCTTCTGCAGATTAAATACTACAGTAGGATTCTACTGAACAACAGTATGCTAGCAATCCCTTATTCAGGGCATCAGAGAGACTTCTAAGCACAAAGGAAGTAGTACCGATAATATCAGTGAAGCCTGCAAGACTTTTGTTTTCTTTTTTTTTTAGATTTACAGTTTCTCTATTTGCCATAGAGTCAACTGCTCCTTTATTAAAGAATTAAAAACAACTGCCTTATTATCTTGATCACTGTAATCCTTGGGCTTCACTTTCCTCAAACATGTCTTCTTCTTCTTCTGTAGTGGTCAATCCAAGGATTGGTTTGCAACAGCTACAATGGCAGCTTGTTTCCATTCTGTGCGTCTTTCAGCTTTTCTCTTCATTTCTTTATAGGTGTTACATCCCACATCTTTCACGATTTGATCCATGTACCTCAGTCGTGGTCTTCCTCTTGGTCTTTTTCCCTCGACATATCCCTCTATGATTGTGTTCAGGAGTCCTTTATGTCTTAATAGATGGCCTGTAAATTGCACTCTTCTTTTAACAATGAAACTCCAGAAGCTTCTCTTCTCACCTGCTCTTTCCAGAACCACTTCGTTTGTGACCTTGCCGATCCATTTTATTTTGAGCATGCGTCTATAGCACCACATTTCAAAAGAATTTAGCTTCTGCTGTTCCTCTGTCCCGAGAGTCCATGTTTCACACCCATAGCATGCCACACTCCACACACATGATTTCAAAAATCTTTTCCTGGTTTCAAGGCTGATGCTCTTAGATGCTAATATGTTTTTCTTCTTGTTAAAAGCAGCCTTTGCTTGAGCTATTCTACTTCTCACTTCTGCCTTGCTCCTTCCATCCCTGGTAATATTACTACCCAGATAAGTAAATTTATCAACTTGTTCAAGCAGTTCATTGCCTACATGAACTTGGACTTTCACTTGATCTTCTTTGTCGCATGCCATTACTTTTGTTTTTGCTTTATTAATTCTCATATTATATTCTTCACCCATAACTTTATCCATTCTATTCAGTAGGACTACAAGATCTTCTTCACTTTCAGCCAGGACAGCTATATCATCGGCATATCTTATCATATCTATTCGTTGGCCATGAATTACTACACCTGTCTGTGAATTTTCCCTTACTTTTTTCAGCGCCTCTTCAATGTATACGTTAAAGATAACAGGGGATAGTGCGCAACCTTGCCGGACACCTTTGCATATCTGCACCTCTTCTTGTTTTGTCCGTCCACGGATAACTGCTGTCTCGTTTTTGTACAGGTTCCATATCATTTTTCTATCTTTATGGTCTATTCCTACTTTTTTGAGTACCTCAAACATCTTATCCCATTTAACATTATCAAAGGCTTTCTCTACATCTACGAAAGCTATGTATGTTTTCAGGTTCTTATCTAGTCGTTTCTCTATTATTGGTTTTAGAGCAAATATTGCTTCTCTGGTTCCTGTATCTTTCCGGAATCCAAACTGGTCTTCGGAGAGTGTAGCTTCGACTTTTTGTTCTATGCGTTTTAGGATAATTGAGGTTAATATTTTAGAGGCATGAGTAACTAGGCTGAGTGTCCTATAATTTTCACATCTTGTAGCATTTGCCTTCTTTGGAATGGGGACCATAATGTTTTTCTCAAAGTCTGTAGGAATTTTACCATGCTCATACATGTTGAAAACAAGATTATACAATCCTGATTCAGTTTTGCTCCACCAGATTTCAGAAGTTCGGCTCGGATATTGTCTATACCAGGCGATTTGTTGTTTTTCAATTTTTTCAGAGCTAGTTCAAACTCTACCTTTAATATAGGTTCACCTATGTTGTGTGCATCTACTTCTTTTTCTTCTTCCATCATGTTTTCAGACAAGTCTGGTCCGCTGTACAGTTTTCCTATATATTGTTTCCATCTTCTTGCAACTTCATTATCGTCATCCAACATATTGCCATTTTCATCCACCACAGCCCTACATTTGTTTCTTCTGTCTCCAAAGCAATGTCTCAAACATTTATAGGCCTTGTCGATATTTCCCTTGCTCATGTTGTCCTCAACTGAAATACTGAGATCATCAAGGTATTTTTCTCTTGTTTGTTTTGCCTCTCTGTTGATTCAGTTTTTCAGACTCTTGTATTTCTCTTGGTCTTCCTTCTTCACAGAATTTTTTAATTTCCTTCTTTCTTCCATCATATTTAGTAGGTCATTAGTGATCCATTCCTTCCTTTTCTCTGTCCTTTCTTTTCCTATTACTTCTTCTGCTGCTTCTAAAATACCAGTTTTTATTTTTTCCCAGCTGCTTTGGATGTCATTGCAGCCCTGTGTATTTGTTTTCTTGTCTGTTTCTAGTTGATAGTGCTTCAGTGTATTTTCGTTTTTCAGGTTTGTCAAATCCCATTTACATGTACTTCTTCTTTTAATGTTCTTGAATTTTAGTTCAGTCGTCATCATAACGAGTATGTGGTCACTTTCCACATCACAGCCTGGATATGATCTGCTGTCCTTAACTTGGTTTTTAAATCTTTGCTTCACTAATATGAAGTCTATTTGGTATCTGTTAATGTCACCAGGCATTTTTCAAGTATATCTTCTTCTTGGATGGTGATTAAAGAAGGTATTTGTAATGCAAAGTTTATTTCTTTGGCAGAATTCTACAAGTTTATCCCCTCTTTCATTTCTTAATCCTAATACAAAATTCCCTGCCACATCCTCTTCTTTACCTTCCCCAACATCGGCATTCATATCTCCCATGATGACAAGGTTTTCAGCTCCTTTAATTCTGCCAATTACTTCTTCAAGGTGGTCATACATCATGTCGATTTCATCATCCTCATGCCTCGTAGTTGGCATGTATACTTGGATTATGATTGTGTCTCTTGGTTTAGTTTCCAATCGGACATAAATTATCCTCTCACTATGTTGAACAAATCCTTTTACTCTTAACCCCATCTCTTTATTGAGGATAATTCCCACTCCTGCAATCCCGGGACTGTCTTGTGGTGTTCCAGTGTGTATGATTCTGTAATCCCCTGACCAAAAGTCGCCAGCGTTTGGCCATCTCATTTCTGAGACTCCCAGTACATCAATATCCATTCGTTTCATTTCCATTTTCAAGTTTTCCAGTTTACCACATTTAAGAAGAGAGTTGACGTTCCATGTTGCTATCCTTCTTACAGTAATGCTTCTGGATTTTGGTATCTCTTTAGTTGTCCCCACCCGGAGATCCAAATGGGGGACTATTTTACCTCCGGAGAATTTAACCAAAGAGCTTTTCATCGTAAGCTGTTGATACTTGGGATGCCTGCCCGGGTCTTTAATGGAGTGGTTTCCCATTGCCTTCTCCATTCTATGCCGTTGGCCACCTTGTGGCTCCTCCGCCTTTAGGAGCAGTTTCCCACCCCAAGGGCAAGAGATTGCCCTTCCTTCTAGCCGCTCATTTGCCCTCCTAGGAGGCCATTGGCACTTGATAGAAGGTAATCTCCTTATCCCAGGAGATATTCGGCTCAGTAGAAGTATAGGTTGGAAATGGAAGACCCCTAGCCCTCGAAACCTAATAGCGTCAGGGTCAGAAAAGAACAAGAGTTGGCCGAGGGTGGCCAAATAGGAAAGATAAAAGTGAGGAGCCTGGCATAAGTAAGTGGAAGCAATGCCAGTACTCAGCTCGGGACCCCGTGGTCGCCAGCCACGTACTCACTAGGTGTGAGTCCCTGAAGGGGAGCATTAATGTAAACTGAAGGAGAAGTTTAGGTCGCTTACACCAAACAACACTCCCATTTTGCAGTAGTTTATTTATTCACCTATACACATCAAAGCCTCACAAAGAACTGACAATGCGGAACTGAACAAAGATAATCTTAGCTTAGTTCAAAGACGATACTCAGATCGATGCTGGTGTCGACCTCATCGGCGCCACATAGCCCCCCCCCCCCGCAGTACGGAGTACGCTTGAGGGGACTGGGGGGGGGGGTTACTATGGTGTCAGCAGGGGTGGTCCGCGGAAACCGCACCACGGTCAGCTCGATAGCGTCGTCGGGGAGCTGTGTGGGTAGATGTCGTGAAGGAAGGTTCACTCACCGAACCTGGAAGTCGTTGAAGCTAGCTGGGCGTCGTACTGGGCGTGCTGGTCGGGCGGCGACAGGTAGGCCGGCGGTTTGCGGGTGGAACGGAGCGACGACGACGATGTCTCTGGTGGGCATGGCGAACACACGAAGCATTTTCAGGTCGACGTTGGGCGGAAGGGGAACACATTTCACCAGGGGGCAGGGAATGGCGGAGGTTGTGTCATGAGCACTGGATGAAGGGAAACATATGATGAACAGTGTATAATCTCGTAGTATTATTGAGATGTCGTGGATTACGTCCGGGGGCACAGGCACAAACACCTCGAGCGAGGACACTTTTAAGATGTGGGGGTGTGAGAAACCTCGACAGGGTGAGGCAGGCAAATGGGGGAGAGTTCGAAGGGACTGGCGAAGGGCCCGGCGGCGAGGGCGTGATCGTAGGTAAGCTTGACGTGGGGTGCATGTGGTCACTCAACGGAGTGCGTGAGACCAGAGTAGGGGGCGAGGTCAGAGGATAGCTCGACGATTGGAGCTGGAATTCACTCCATTGAGTGTGTAAGTCCAACGTGGAGGGAGTGGTCGGAGCGTTGTGATCCATGTCAGTGAGTGGCGTGGTCGTGGCCTGAAGGGCGGTATAAGACGGCTCGACATGAGCAGGCTTCAGTCTGTTGAGAGAGACTGTGACAGCTGAATCTTTCATCTGGATGTCATAGGTGTTGGCTGAGCACTGGAGAACTCGATACGGGTTGGTATATGGGGGGTTCGAGGGGAGAACGGACAGTGTCATCTTGGAGCATGATGTACTTGCAATTGTCCAGAGATTCCGGGAGATGAACCTTAGGGCGGGAGTGGCTGGCGGGTGGAGGGATACGTAGGTTGATGAAGTGGCGTCTGACGCGGTCTACAAAGGAAGGTAAGTCAGAATGAAGGAGAGTAGCAGAAGGGCTCACGAGTTCGCCAGGGAGAACAATGTTCTGGCCATATACAAACTCGCCCATTGTGCCTTTGAGGTCTTCCTTATAGACGCACGAATGCCAAATAGCACAAGGGGAAGGGTCTCCGTCCATGGAGAGTCGTCGCAATGAAGAGCCGCCTTGGAAGAGTGGTGCCAGCGCTCTACTACACGATTACTTTGAGGGTGATACGCTGTGGTATGGATACACCGTATGCCGCAAATGTTACAAATCTCGTTAAACAGGGCCGACTCAAATTGTTTGCCCTGATCAGTCGTGATGATAGCTGGACATCCGAAACCCAATACCTATGACTCGACGAAAGCTCAACCAACAGTTTCTGCCATAATATTGGGGAGGGGGACAGCCTCGACCCAGTGAGTTGTTCAGTCAATAGAGGAGAGAACATAACGAAAGCCATTAGAGGAGGGGAGAGGGCCGACATTGTCAATATGAATATGCTACAAACGCCCAGGAGGGATCGAAAAGGGGCCGAGGGGGGATCAAGTGTGCTTATGTACTTTGCAGCGTTGGCTCGCGATGCAGGTACGTCCCCATTGCTGGCAGTCCTTGTTGACATTTCTCCACACAAAGCGCTGCGCTAAGAGGTGGACAGACGCATGAACACTAGGTTGGGCTAAATTATGCATTGTGATGAAGACAGCTCGACAGAGCGTGGTTGGGATGAGGGGGCCTAAAGTGCCTGTACTGTCGTCGCACCAGATCTCACCATAAATGCCAGGGAAGGTGGTGCGGACGAAGATAGTGAAAAGGTAGAGTCTGAAATCAGATTTTGTGTTTCCTCATTGGTGGGTTGGAGGTTAGGCAGTTTATAGAGGTCTAAGAGCGAATGGACGGCGTCGACTCGTGAAAGGAAATCAGCAGCTATATTGTCAGCACCCTTTATGTGTCTGGCATCGGTTTTGAAATGAAGTCCATGTATCTGAAGCGGCAAGGAGGAGGGTTAGCTGGTGGGTGTTGTAATGGCCGCAGCTAGGTGTTTGTGGTCAGTTAAAACATAGAAAAGACGTCCATCAAAATCTGTCTTAAAATGCTGAATCGCTTTGTCGACCACAAGCAACTCCCTGTCAAACACGGAATATTTCCGTTGTGCATTGGTGAGCTTGGCGAGAAGAACTGCAGGGGCGAAGTTTGGCCGTCGATCGTCTTGCTAAGAACAGCGCCGATGGCAATATCGCTCATGTCTGTGGTGATGAACAGCTGTGCATTGGGTGAGGATGCGCGATGGTGCAGGCCTCGGCAAGAAGGTTTTTGAGGGCAGTGAAGGACTCAGTCATAGCAGGGGTCCATGGAACGGGCTGAGATCCAGTTGTGTTGATGCCTGTCAAGGCATCCATCAGTGGAGCCTGAATCTGTGCAGCCTGAGGTAGATGTCGACGATAGTAATTAACTGTCCCCAGAAAGCACTGAAGCTCTTTGAATGACGAACGTGTGAGTAGGTTCAGTATTGTTTGTACTTTCCCAGGGGGCGGCGAAATGCCGTTGGCAGAGACCCGAAAACCAAGAAAAGTGACAGCGGGATGATGTAATTGCAATTTGTCCTGGTTGGTCTTGATACCTGCTGCTGTGAGAATGTTGATAACAGTTTGCACATGTCGAATTCTGTCCTCGACGTAGGAGCTAACCACAAGAATGTCATCAAGATATGCAAAGCAGAATTTTAGGTCGAATAGCACTTCATCGATGAAGCGTTGCCAGGTCTGGGATGCGTTTTTCAGACTGAAGGGCATGAATCGAAACTGAAATAACCCGATCGGGTGGTGATTGCCGTCTTCTGGATGTCTTCAGGAGTCATGGGGATCTGCTGGTAGGCCTGTTTGCAATCGATGACAGAGAACGTGGTCACACCTGCGAGGGAACTTGTTAAGTCGGCAATGTTGGGTGTAGGGTAGGTGTCCATAATTGTTTGTGTGTTTAGATGTGTGTTTATATATGGGTGTAGACCAGCTACTGGCGGAGGGTTCAATGACGCCGGAGCTTAGTAGTTCTGAAATCTGATTTTTAAGGTCAGAGAGGCACTAGGGACAAGGTCGACTTAGTTTACTGGAGATCGGGGGACCTGACATGAGACGAAGCTTGTGAACCGTGTCGTTGGTGACGAAGGAAATGTTGCCGGCGGCGCGGGAGGCGGTTTGTTTGCAGTGTGTGGCGGACGGGGCAGGCGAGGCGTGGTCGTGGTGTTTGGGGCCACTCGGCGGATACGACGGAAGCTGAGGTGGCAAAGTGTCCCAGGAGTCAAGGTGACAAGATGGCTGCCAGCCCGAAGCAGTGGCACCGTGGTCGGGTGAGCTCGGAAGCCGTTAGTGAGTCTATTGTCTGAGGGCGCGGCCTGTGGCAGCACGGTCGCAGGCAAAACGCTTGGCACGAGTGCACTGTTTGTGTTGTCAGTGGCAGTCGCAGGGCAGCACGCAGGATTCGAAGTTGCATAGTTGGAGGTGCTGTCCGTGATGGGTGGGGTAGGAGCCGTCAGTTTAGGAACACGTGACGCTCGTCACGCATGTGCAATTGTGTCTGGCCGAGTGTCAAATGCTGCCGTGTTACATGGGTGTGGCCCTGCGGAGCTGTCAGTACACGTTATGGCAGTCTTGATAGCACAGTTGCGAGGTGTAGTGGGAGGTAAACACACGGAGGCTCGATTGCTGGGACTGCAAGCAGATTCGGCGCACTTACTGACCTTGCTCTTTCCTTGCTGTAGTGTCTGTAATTCCTTTGCTGAATCGGTGAGCTGGAGCTGGAGCTGGAGCCGGATGGAGAGCTCGAAGTTTCCCTGGCGTAGGTGAGCGACTTTTTCAAGCTCGGCAAGGCACTTGTGCATTGTTTTTTGCAACGTCGTCGAAAGAGACGAGCATGTCCAGATAAGATAAGCCCAGACCAATGTGTCACGTGAAGGTTCGCTTATCGGAGGACAGGGGAAGTGAGTCTTGGACGGGTGATGAAACACGGTGTTTTGCACTAGGTCCGGTAAAAGTTTGTGGTGTTGCAAGAAGTCAGTGACTAGTATAGGTTCGTTAATTTCGCACACTAAAAAAGTCCACTTGAGTTTGCAGTCTGTGGAGAGTGAGACGAAGTTGCAAGTTGAACCTGAGCATTGTAGTTTAGTTGAATTCACGGACTGCAGTGAAATATGATGGGGGCGGTTGTTCGACGAAGCTAAGGAGGTAGGCAGCAGCGAAACATCGGCGCCTGTGTCCACTAGGAAAAGATATCCCAACGAAATGTCTTTAATGTAAAGTTGTCCGCAATTATAGAGTCGTTCCTGGACAGAATGGAGCACTGGGGTGGGGGGGGGGGGGGCGCCTGTCATGTTGTGTCAGGAGGCGTTTGGGAAGTAGCAGGGTGGTCTGCAGTTCCGTGCCGCCTCGCCAAACTGTGTGGAAGTAACAGCACTGGTAGTGCAGTGGCATTTCCTGCGGAAAGTTCGTTGTCAGTGGCGGTGGCTGAGGTTCGGTGGCCGCAGCAGGTTTGGTTGCAGAAGGGGGCGTGACCGTGGGCGGAGCCGGTGACTTCTCAGTTGCTTGTTTACTGCTTCCCGGAACAAGCAGAACAGTCGGCACAGTACGGCCCCGGATGCGTCTGGCCGCAGGGCGGTGAGCCTGAACCTGAGACTTGTCTGGTAGGCAGTGGCTGGCGAAATAGAGCAGTAATCCATCGTGTAGCTTGTCAGCAATTGTCATTCTCTGCTCAACAGGTTTGGGAGACCTCTGAGCCACAGCAAAGCGGATCAGAGTGATTTCTAAGCACAAAGCAAGTAGTACTGATAATTTCGGTGAAGCCTGCAAGCGTTTTGTTTCCTTCTTTTTAGATTTACAGTTTCTCTATTTGCCATAGAGTCAACTGCTCCTTTATTAGAGAATTAAAAACAACTGCCTTATTATCTGGATCACTGTAATCCTTGGTCTTCACTTTCCTCAAACATGTAGATTTCAACAAATTAAACTGAGGGAGAAGTTGGGGTCAGTTACACCAAACAACACTCCCATTTTGCAGTAGTTCATTTATTCACCTAAACACATCAAAGGCTCACAAAGAACTGACATGGCGGAACTGCACAAAGATATTCTTAGCTTAGTTCAAAGACGATACTCAGATCGATGCTGGTGTCGACCTCATCGGCGCCACAAAACAATGAACGCCTTACAATACTGACACATATCAACCACGTTAGAAGTCACTGTGTAGGCCTACACAAAGCAAGAAACAGTATACTGAACAAACATCTGAGTCAAACTCATTTGGCTCACAAGATTTAATGACCGTGCGGTTCTAGGCGCTTCAGTCCTGAACCGCGCTGCTGCTGCGGTCACAGGTTCGAATCCTGCCTCGGGCATGGATGTGTGTGATGTCCTTAGGTTAGTTTGGTTTAAGTAGTTCAAAGTCTAGGGGACTGATGACCTCAGATGTTAAGTCTCATAGGGCTTAGAGCCATTTGCACCATTTTGCAATATTTAATCTGTTCACATATTACGTGTTGTCTGTACAGATATGACTTCCGCCCAGAGGTTCGAGCAGTTTTGTTCAAACTCAAACTTCCAGGTTTGCGCACATATGAGGAACTCTGATATACACATGCTGTGTTCTGTCTGTGCAGATGTGATGTACACAGATATTTGCGCAGATAGATCATTGTATGTGGATCAACGTTTACTCAAATAAAAACTCTTTGTCACAGAAACAACAGATTCAAATGATATGTCGAAAGTGAGGTGGATCACATGGACACACTTTTGGATGAAAAATATTATCGCTTGTTCTCTAAACAAACAAAAAAGGAAAAGCCAATTATCAAATTAGAGTTTACACTTTCTTTTCAATTTGCAAACTAATTTTTGTCAGAAAGAAGGAAAAATGAAGACCAAGAGTAGTGCTGAAAGTACACAAGAGAACATGATTATAGAATAAGTGAAAATTCGTGTTCTTGATTCTGCATATTAGTGCAAATATGATTTTTACAAGTTTTCAGTGTCTATAAATATCTATATTTCCTGCAGTATGGCTTACACATATGACATAAAAATGGTTTTCAGTTTGTATCAATGTACAGTGGCGGACTAAGAGGGGGCAGGAGAGTGGTCTCCCCTAGGCCTCTAGTCCTCATGGGCCTCAAAACTCGAGGACCTCGAGATTTAGAAGCCCCAGGAGCAGAAGATACCAAACAAAGCCAAAATATGTTCAGTAAATAAGAGGCAGTTAGGAGTTTGAGGCACCATACAGACACAAAATGCATGAAGAATAAATGCCAGGAAACACTGAAGAGGATACAGTCAGTAAAATTTTTTTGGGTTTGTGACCACATTGTCAATATGTAAAACTACCAACGTTTCGGTCACTGTTGTAAGTGACCTCCTTCAGGGTGTTTTTGTTTACTGTTAAATGAGAAAACTTTGTTTCAGAATCTTTTCAGGATTTTTGGTAATAAAGTTAAGCAATGCCTTGTCTTTATATAGTAGTACAGATATGTGTATGTACATTAAAAATACGAGGGCGGTTCAGAAAGTAACCTCCGATTGGTCACAGTGCGGGTTGTGGGGGGAGTAGCGACGCCATCTGTGCGTTCACGCACTCAACAGGTCAGTCGGCATCAAGCCGTGGTCGAGTGAACGTCGTACCTGCGCTAGTTTAGTTTTTGTGGCAGTTTGAAATGTGTGCTGCAATAGAAAACCCCGCCAAATGTGAAGTGCGTGCTGTCATAAGGTTTTTCACAGCCAAAGGATATTCTGCAGCAGCTATTCATCGTGAGCTTTGTGCCGTGTATGGACCAAGAGTTATGAGTGAAGGAGTTGTCCGTGAATGGGTACGTTTATTTAAAAGTGGACGAGAAAACGTTCATGATGAAGAGAGGAGTGGTAGACCATCATTGGTGACTGACGAACTCGTTCAGACAGTTGATGCAAAAGTTCGTGAAAATCGACGTTTCTCAATGTCGGAGTTGTCTACTGGTTTTCCACAGATTTCTAAGACTCTCTTGTATGAGATAGTGACAGCAAGATTGGGTTACCGTAAGTTCTGTGCATGATGGGTGCCCAAAATTCTTACCGACCACCACAAAACTCAAAGAATGGCCTCTGCATTAGACTTTCTGTCACGTTATGAGGACGAAGGAGAACCATTGTTAAACAGAATCGTGACCGGTGACGAAACCTGGATTAAGTACGTGAACCCTGAGACAAAAGAACAATCAAAGATGTGGGCACATTCAAATTCGCCTACCAAACCAAGAAAAGCCTCGCAAGATTTTTCTGCCAGAAAACTGATGGCAACGGTGTTTTGGGATGCCAAAGGGGTGTTGTTGGTTGAATTCATAGAACGTGGTACGACCATTAATCAAGACGTGTACTGTGAAACAATAAAAAAGTTACGACGGGCTATACAGAACCAACGCCTTGGTATGCTATCTTCCGGTATTGTTTTTTTGCACGATAACGCCCGTCCTCACTCTGCTCGCAGAACAACGGCCCTTCTTGAGTCCTTCAAGTGGGACGTTATCAACCATCCACCTTACAGCCCAGACCTGGCGCCAAGTGATTATCACCTTTTCATGCATTTGAAGAAATGGCTCGGGTCACAGCGGTTTGATGACGACGAAGAGCTCAAAGATGTGGTCACAGGCTGGCTCCAGGCACAAGCGGGTGATTTTTATGCAGAAGGAATTTCAAAGCTTGTGAAGAGATACGATAAGTGCCTCAATCGCTATGGAGACTATGTAGAAAAATAGTGCAAAGATGTAGTTGTAAGATGTATATATTAAAATATTTTTATTTAACTTGGTGTATTTTTTTAAATCAACCGGAGGTTACTTTCTGATCGGTCCTCGTATATAGCCTATGTCCAACCAACTGTTTATTAGAGTGATGCGATAAAATTTGAAGTAAATCGATGAAGAACTATTCGAGAATTTTGTTCACAACTTTTCACCTTTATAAAAGCCGATGTCCATCCAAACGTTTATTAGAGCATAGTGTAAAAATTTGAAGTAATTCATTCAAAATCACGTCGAAACATCTGCAAAGACCGTTTATCTTATAAAAGCTCATGTCAACGTGCAGGTACGCAGGGGAGCCAACATCGACTCGGATCATTACCTCACATGTATCAAAGTCAAATTCACCTCAAAGAGAACTTTCAGTAAGAAAACTCCGTTACCAAAATTTGACACAAAGAAGATCGCAGAATCTCGAGAGAAAGCAGCATGGGAAAAAAACATGTAAATTACTGGCAAAATTTCCACCGAAAAACCACAGAAAAAGCACAAGCCCTCATTCCTTGCAAAAAGAACACCAAACAGGACAGTTACATACCAGAAATACAATAGCAATAAATCCCAAGAAAATTTACAAACTTTCAACGAAACACGAAAAAACCCAAAAAATTATCAGACAAGCCAAGAGAAAATTCATGAGAGAACAGTTGGACTCCATAGAGGACAACTTCCTTCACTACAACACAAGAGATTTCTACAGGATGTTTGCAGGGCAAATCCGAGGATACACACCGCAGAATCTCTGCTTCAGGAAAAGTGATGGAAAACTGGCAGTGACAAATAAGGATAACTGCAAGGTGCTGGCACAGAATTTCTCAGAACTTGTGAATTGTTCAGAATCTACTGAGAGATTCGTAGAGTAAGAACCGACAGAGAAGCACACAGACTCACTACCCCTGACGCAAGAGGGGGTCCACAGACATATCCTCAAACTCAGAAACATCGGAACATCCTGTGAAGACGGGATAGTAGCCGAACAACTGAAGAACCTCGGACCAAACTGACTTAGAGAACTCACACAGATTATCACAGACATCTGGACATCATAAAAGCTGCAGATTACTGTAAATGCGCACTGATTCATCCATTACATAGAAAGGGCAACCACACAGACGTAAACAAATACAGCGGCATTACCCTACTAGAAGTCACATACAAGATCCTTTCAGCATGCTTACTCAAAAGGACACCAGATCAGCTGGACCACGAGATCGGCGAGTACCTGGCGGGTTTACGACGTGGTCGCTCCTGTGCAAAACAAATCTTCAATTGAGAACTACGCTAAAAATCGAAGCCCTCAGGCTTCATAGGCACTTTCGTTGACTTCAAGAAAGCGTATCACTCTGTTGACCGCCAGTCATTGTTCAACATCCTATACGAACAAGTTCTGGACGACTAGACAAAAAATGGCTCTGAGCACTATGGGACTTAACTGCTGTGGTCATCAGTCCCCTAGAACTTAGAACTACTTAAACCTCACTAACCTAAGGACATCACACACATCCATGCCCGAGGCAGGATTCGAACCTGCGACCGTAGCGGTCGCGCGGTTCCAGACTGTAGCGCCTAGAACCGCTCGGCCACTCTGGCCGGCGGACAACTAGACACTGCGACTGATCAAACAGACACTGACAAACGCGTTATCGAAAGTGAAATTTATGGGACAATCTCTGAACACTTTGAGATCAGGACAGACGCGTTTCAAGGTGATGGTATCTCACCACTCCACTTCAACCTAGTGTTGGACGAAGTCATTAAGGAATGAGAGGAGAAGCTGAAATTACAAGGATACTGGAAGCGAGTGGTACTAGGACGACCCAAGGACGAAGTGGAAGTTGGCTGCTGAGCCTTCACAGACGACCTGGTACCACTTGCAGACAACGAAACCACATCAATCAGGCAGGTAGAAGTACTCAAAGAGTGAGCAGATAAAGTAGGGCTACAGATCGCCTTCCAAAAAATAGAGCTCTTCCGCACGAAATTCAACATACTGAATTTAAACACAAAATATGGCAAGATCAACAGAAACACATTTTAAATACCTAGGGGAAGTTCTCGAACCGACAGGAAAAGGAGAAAACCACGCAGAGCACCAGGTTACTTATACAAGACACAGGGTATGTACAACAAAAAATGTCTGTCCACCTCCATCAAAACTCGTCGCTACAGTACTGTAATCAAACCTGAGGTGCTTTACACCTGTGAGGCACTGACGCTACACACCAAGGACGACCTAGAGAAGAAAGAAAAATTATCTGGAAAATTATTGAACCAAAACTCACAGACGAAGGATACAGGCTTCAGTCCAGAGACACCAGAGAGAAGTTGTCCAACCTCTTACCGGACATCAAAAAAAAGTAACTAAAATTTTATGGCCACATCAGCAGACTCTCACAGACCAGACTCACCAACAGAATAATCAGATACATACAGAGGCTCAAAACCAATGCACCTTGCATGGCACAAGTCAAAATTGATCTGGAAGAAGCACAGGTAGATACAGCGAACATACAGACAAAAGCGTCTATAGACACATAATACACACATCAGAAGTAATGTCAGAGAAGACAGCACCTAAAGCCCAAAGACCAAAGTGGACCAAAGAAAGGAAGAGTGCCTTTAGCGAATGAATGAAAGATTACTGGAAGAACAGGAAGAACAAGTAGTCATGAATGCTTTGTATGGTCTGATAAAGGCCTGTAACAAACACACACACACACACACAAATATATATATATATATATATATATATATATATATGTGTGTGTGTGTGTGTGTGTGTGTGTGTGTGTGTGTGTGTGTGTGTGTGTGTGTGTGTGTGTGTGTGAGTGTGTGTGTGTGAGTTTTTTTTCCTCCAACTTAAGGTAACAGTGCAGATGTGTTGCATTACCTTTAGCAAACGGTTCCTCAGAAACACAATACTCAACAATATTCCAAATAGCAAGAAGAGTTTCAACAAAGTGATGTTTTCCACCAACACTACTACCATCAACTGTAATGAGAAAGCTCTCGCTGCACCTTTTATATCCCTGGCGGCGGCGAGTTGCAGAAACGTCTGGAACATGTCCAAGCCGGTCAGGCACGTCCTGGCCTGCAAGCGGCCTTGAAGTGGTTACGTAATCCCTACAACGCGGAATCGTGCCACTAGTAATACTAGGTGGCAACGATTGACTTTCTAATGGGGCTCCCTCTGGGAGCACACTCGAAGCGGATGACCTCGAAGCTCTGAGTAGGTATGCTGGCAAGCGCGACAGCGGCACCTCCCATCCGCCATCAAATTCAGGTTGTGAAGACTCTTCCGTTGTCCTGTTTGATGCAGAAGTATCAGTTGAGTGATGTTGGACACCTTGGGTTTGTTCTGCAGTACTGGTAACATTTTCATACTCTGCTCTTCGGAATCCCAAAGCGGAACGCGAACCCTGTGGATCATCCTCATCCAACGAAAGGCAAATAACTTCCTCAGCGGCTTCCATATCGGACGCCTCCGACAAGTCCAATTCCTCCTTCATAGAACAACAGTGCAATATATGACAATCTGCATGTATTACATTAAGTCGTGAAATCAAAGCTTCATCACCAATTGAATATTCATTCAATACAAATAGAGTACATATGACTTTTTGTAAAAGGAAGGGAACCGTAACGTTCTGAATAAAGATTGTTGTTTACAGCTAATGTCTGCGTTCGAGTTTTTTTATGGCAACTGTGACCATATCAGAAATTACCCGGACGACCTGCACCTCGCCTTCCTTGTTCCTACCAATCAAGAAAGGATACTCGCGTTCATAATGTTATTGTTTTTGAGGAATTTGAGTGGTCTAGGTGGTGGCCGTACACATCAATTTTGTATCTCCGTACAGATATAACTGCTTCTTACGAACCTGCGTGGACCGAAAGGCCTCATTATACCACCGTACCACGCGGCCCGCCTTTAGTTATACCACAAAGGCCTATAACGTCCTTGTCTAAAATCATAGTACCATTAGGCATAAACACACACTCTCTATATGCATCTCTAAATTGCCGAATTAAATCATTCAAATTAGGCTTGTAATACCACAGTTTTTCAAGTACAATAATAGCTGCTGAATAATTTATTTTGTTTCCATAAAACGTAATTACTACTTCATCAATCCTTTCTTGATTGGTAGGAACAAGGAAGGCGAGGCGCAGGTCGTTCGGATATTTTCTGGTATGGTCCCAGTTGATATAAAAAAACTCCAATGCAGACATTAGCTGTAAACAACAATCTTTATTCAGAACGTTACGGTTCCCTTCCTTTTACAAAAAGTCATATATACTCTATTTCAAACAACAAATGTTACATATTTAACTTCACCTTAAACTACATCATTCTTCGCAGGCTCATAACCAGCAATTTGAAGTCCAATATAAAAAGAATTAATACCTTGAAATAATTTATTTTTAGCATGATATTGATTTTCCAAGTCTGTCCATGATTTTACTTTTGATATATCTGCACTTGTCTCAGGCTTTGAATAGGTAACAAACTTAAACTTATTTCTTCTACTACATTGTTTCCATAAAACGTAATTACTACTTCATCAATCCTTTCTTGATTGGTAGGAACAAGGAAGGCAAGGCGCAGGTCGTTCGGATATTTTCTGGTATGGTCCCAGTTGATATAAAAAAACTCCAACGCAGACATTAGCTGTAAACAACAGTCTTTATTCAGAACGTTACGGTTCCCTTCCTTTTACAAAAAGTCATATATACTCTATTTCAAACAACAAATGTTACATATTTAACTTCACTTTGAACTACATCTTTCTTCGCAGGCTCATCACCAGCAATCTGAAGTCCAACATAAAAAGAATTAATACCTTGAAATAATTTATTTTTAGCACGACATTGATTTTCCAAGTCTGTCCATGATTTTACCTTTGATATATGTGCACTTGTCTCAGGCTTTTAATAGGTAACAAACTTAAACCTATTTCTTCTACTATATCTAAGCCATGGAACTCCAGATGAACGTTCCTGTTTAAGACTAAATGCACCAATCTTATTACTACATGCTATACGAACTTTCTCCAAAGCACCTTGTTCCTCAAACAAATAAAACCTCAAAAGTCATACCTCAGACGCACAGCCGTAGGCCATCCTAGAAAATGGCCTCACGGGTGGTGAGGGCTCCTTATCAGGGTAAAACTAAGTATAGGCTTGTTTACAAGTTATCTACCGAGAAATAGCGGTGGCAGTGTAAATGTGAGAATGATTTTTGTTTACATTTTAGGTGGCAATTGTTGGCACGTTTGTATTAGGTGTTGGATATTTCAGGATGGCTCACAACGTGCGTTCCGCTTTGAGATTCCGAAGAATAGAGTATGAAAATGAAGAATGTTGTAGTTCAAAGTGAAGTTAAATATGTAACATTTGTTGTTAGAAATAGAGTATATATGACTTTTTGTAAAAGGAAGGGAACCGTAACGTTCTGAATAAAGATTGTTGTTTACAGCTAATGTCTGCGTTCGAGTTTTTTTATGGCAACTGGGACCATATCAGAAATTACCCGGACGACCTGCGCCTCGCCTTCCTTGTTCCTACCAATCAAGAAAGGATTGATGAATTAGCAATTACGTTTTATGGAAACAAAATAAATTATTCAGCAGCTATTATTGTACTTGAAGAACTGTGGTATTGCAAGCCTAATTTGAATGATTTAATTCGGCAATTTAGAAATGCATATAGAGAGTCTGTGTTTATGCCTAATGGTATAAGATGTGCACACAGGTACTACGATTTTAGACAAGGACGTTATAGGCCTTTGTGGTATAACTACTAGAGCCTCAATGTTCGTCTGTGCAGGTAGGCCGAACGTACAAATGTTATAGATTACACTGATCCATTTCTTGTAAATAATTGGTCTCGTATTGTGCAGATGGCGCACAGAGTATACTCAATCTGATGGTGTTAGGTTTGAATATGGAAAAATGGGCGCCACTGAGAAATATGATGAGAGTGCTATTAATTTTTCTACCTTTAAACATTACGACATTACAGATGAATTTAAGTTTTTTGCTAACAAATATGCATCAGTAATAATCAATAAAGTTGTAACGTATGTGTATAGGATTAATGTAAGAGTTGAGCGTTTGACATTGGATGATAGAGCAAATAAAAAAATATTTGAGGAGCAAGGTGCTTTGGAGAAAGTTCGTATAGCACGTAGTAATAAGATTGGTGTACTTAGTCTTAAAGCGGAACGTTCATCTGGAGTTCCATGGCGTAGATATAGTAGAAGAAATAGGTTTAAGTTTGTTACCTATTCAAAGCCTGAGACAAGTGCAGATATATCAAAAGTAAAATCATGGACAGACTTGGAAAATCAATGTCGTGCTAAAAATAAATTATTTCAAGGTATTAATTCTTTTTATATTGGACTTCAAATTGCTGGTGATGAGCCTGCGAAGAATGATATAGTTCAAAGTAAGTTAAATTTGTAACATTTGTTGTTAAAAATAGAGTATATACGACTTTTTGTAAAAGGAAGGGAACCGTAACGTTCTGAATAAAGATTGTTGTTTACAGCTAATGTCTGCGTTCGAGTTTCATTATGGCAACTGGGACCATATCAGAAATTACCCGGACGACCTGCACCTCGCCTTCCTTGTTCCTACCAATCAAGAAAGGATTGATGAATTAGCAATTACGTTTTATGGAAACAAAATAAATTATTCAGCAGCTATTATTGTACTTGAAGAACTGTGGTATTGCAAGCCTAATTTGAATGATTTAATTCGGCAATTTAGAGATGCATATAGAGAGTGTGTGTTTATGCCTAATGGTATAAGATGTGCACACAGGTACTACGATTTTAGACAAGGACGTTATAGGCCTTTGTGGCAGTGTAAATGTGAGAATGATTTTTGTTTACATTTTAGGTGGCACTTCGTTTAAGAGTTTTTTTTCATCCAACTTTAGGTAACAGTGCAGATGTGTTGCATTACCTTTACCAAACGGTTCCCCAGAAACACAATACTGAACAATATTCCAAACAGCAAGAAGAGTTTCAAAAAAGTGATGTTTTCCACCAACAAAAAAAATGGCTCTGAGCACTATGGGACTCAACTGCTGTGGTCATCAGTCCCCTAGAACTTAGAACTACTTAAACCTAACTAACTTAAGGACATCACACACATCCATGCCCCAGGCAGGATTCGAACCTGCGACCGTAGCAGTCGCACAGTTCCGGACTGCGCGCCTAGAACTGCGAGACCACCGTGGCCGGTTTTTCCACCAACACTACTAGCATCAACTGTAATGAGAATCCTCTCGCTGCGCCCTTTATATCCCTCGCAGCGGCGAGTTGCAGAAACGTCTGGAACATGTCCAAGCCAGTAAGGCACGTCTTGGCCTGCACGCGGCCTTGAAGTGGTTACGTAATCCCTACAACGCGGGTTCGTGCCACTAGTAATACTAGGTGGCAACGATTGACTTTCTAATGCGGCTCCCACTGGGAGCGCACTCGAAGCGGATGCCCTTGAAGCTACGAGTAGGTACGCTGGCAAGCGCCACAGCGGCACCTCCCATCCGTCGTCAAATTCAGGTTGTGAAGACTCTTCCGTTGTCCTGTTTGACGCAGAAGTATCAGTTGATGAACTACATCATTTTTCGCAGGCTCATCACCAGCAATTTGAAGTCCAATATAAAAAGAATTAATACCTTGAAATAATTTATTTTTTGCACGACATTGATTTTCCAAGTCTGCCCATGATTTTACTTTTGATATATCTGCACTTGTCTAAGGCTTTGAATAGGTAACAAACTTAAACCTATTTCTTCTACTATATCTACGCCATGGAACTCCAGATGAACGTTCCGGTTTAAGACTAAAAGCACCAATCTTTTTACTACATGCTATACCAACTTTCTCCAAAGCACCTTCATCCTCAAATATTTTTTTTATTTGCTCTATCATCAAGATAAACATAAATATAGACCACTTCTAACTTCGTTTAAGAGTTTTTTTTCCTCCAACTTAAGGTAACAGTGCAGTTGTGTTGCATTACCTTTAGCAAACGGTTCCTCAGAAACACAATACTCAACAATATTCCAAATAGCAAGAAGAGTTTTAACAAAGTGATGTTTTCCACCAACACTACTAGCATCAACTGTAATGAGAAAGCTCTCGCTGCGCCTTTTATATACCTGGCGGCGGCGAGTTGCAGAAACGTCTGGAACATGTCCAAGGCGGTCAGGCACGTCCTGGCCTGCACACAGCCTTGAAGTGGTTACGTAATCCCTACAACGTGGAATCGTGCCACTAGTAATACTATAGTTTTCTCATTACAGTTGATGCTAGTAGTGTTGGTGGAAAACATCACTTTGTTGAAACTCTTCTTGCTATTTGGAATATTGTTGAGTATTGTGTTTCTGAGGAAACGTTTGCTATAGGTAATGCAACACATCTGCACTGTTACCTTAAGTTGGAGGAAAAAAAACTCTTAAACGAAGTTAGAAGTGGTCTTGAATTTATGTTTGGTACTATTAACGGTGTTTTTGACATTCAAAAAAGTCGTAGTCGAAAATCGGCTCTTATTTACATTACTAAGTATGATTCTGTTCCTATATCGAATTGTAATGATTCGGCCCTGTCTTTGATTGTTCGTTTGGGCAGGTGGGTCGAATGTACAAATATTATAGATTACACTGATCCATTTCTTGTAAATAATTCGTCTCGTATGCGTTTTATTGAAAAGTATTTTCACTCATTCCAGGCTAATCGATTGGTCGTCTGAGGTATGACTTTTGAGGTTTTATTTATTGAGGCTCTAGTAGTTATACCACAAAGGCCTATAACGTCCTTGTCTAAAATCGTAGTACCTGTGTGCACATCTTATACCATTAGGCATAAACACAAACTCTCTATATGCATCTCTAAATTGCCGAATTAAATCATTCAAATTAGGCTTGTAATACCACAGTTGTTCAAGTACAATAATAGCTGCTGAATAATTTATTTTGTTTCCATAAAACGTAATTGCTAATTCATCAATCCTTTCTTGATTGGTAGGAACAAGGAAGGCGAGGCGCAGGTCATCCGGGTAATTTCTGATATGGTCCCAGTTGCCATAAAAAGACTCCAACGCAGACATTAGCTGTAAAAAACAATCTTTATTCAGAACATTACGGTACCCTTCCTTTTACGAAAAGTCATATATACTCTATTTCTAACAACAAATGTTACATATTTAACTTCACTTTAAACTACATCATTCTTCGCAGGCTCATCACCAGCAATTTGAAGTCCAATATAAAAAGAATAAATACCTTGAAATAATTTATTTTTAGCACGACATTGATTTTCCAAGTCTGTCCATGATTTTACTTTTGATATATCTGCACTTGTCTCAGGCTTTGAATAGGTAACAAACTTAAACTTATTTCTTCTACTACATCTATGCCATGGAACTCCAGATGAACGTTCCGGTTTAAGACTAAATGCACCAATCTTATGAAACCGGAACGTACATCTGGAGTTCAATGGCGTAGATATAGTAGAAGAAATAGGTTTAAGTTCGTTAACCTATTCAAAGCCTGAGACAAGTGCAGATATATCAAAAGTAAAATCATGGACAGAATTGGAAAATCAATGTCGTGCTAAAAATAAATTATTTCAAGGTATTAATTCTTTTTATATTGGACTTCAAATTGCTGGTGATGAGCCTGCGAAGAATGATGTAGTTCAAAGTGAAGTTAAATATGTATATAAGAGCCGATTTTCGACTACGACAGTTTTGAATGTCAAAAACACCGTTAATAGCACCAAACATAAATTCAAGACCACTTCTAACCTCGTTTAAGAGCTTTTTTCCTCCAACTTAAGGTAACAGTGCAGATGTGTTGCATTACCTTTAGCAAACGGTTCCTCAGAAACACAATACTCAACAATATTCCAAATAGCAAGAAGAGTTTCAACAAAGTGATGTTTTCCACCAACACTACTACCATCAACTGTAATGAGAAAGCTCTCGCTGCGCCTTTTATATCCCTGGCGGCGGCGATTTGCAGAAACGTCTGGAACATGTCCAAGCCGGTCAGGCACGTCCTGGCCTGCACGCGGCCTTGAAGTGGTTACGTAATCCCTACAATGCGGAATCGTGACACTAGTAATACTAGGTGGCAACAATTGACATTCTAATTGGGCTCCCACTGGGAGCGCACTCAAAGCGGATGACCTCGAAGCTCCGAGTAGGTACGCTGGCAAGCGCGACAGCGGCACCTCCATCCGTCGTCATATTCAGGTTGTGAAGACTCTTCTGTTGTCCTGTTTGACGCAGAAGTATCAGTTGAGTAATGTTGGACACCTTGGGTTTGTTCATCAGTACTGGTAACATTTTCATACTCTGCTCTTTGGAATCCCAAAGCGGAACGCACGTTGTGAGCCATCCTAAAATATCCAACACATAATACAGACGTGCCAACACTTGCCTCCTAAAATGTAAACAAACATCATTCTCACATTTACACTGCCACCGCTCTTTCTCGGTAGATAACTTGTGAACAAGCCTATACTTAGTTTTACCCTGATTAGGAGACCTCACTACCCGTGAGGCCAATTTCTTGGATGGCCTATGGCTGTGCGTCTGAGGTATGACTTTTGAGGTTTTATTTATTGAGGCTCTAGTAGTTATACCACAAAGGCCTATAACGTAGTAATAAGATTGGTGCATTTAGTCTTAAACCGGAACGTTCATCTGGAGTTCCATGGCGTAGATATAGTAGAAATATTAGGTTTTAGTTTGTTATCTATTCAAAGCCTGAGACAAGTGCAGATATATCAAAAGTAAAATCATGGACAGACTTGGAAAATCAATGTCGTGCTAAAAATAAATTTTTTCAAGGTATTAATTCTCTTTTTATATTGGACTTTAAATTGCTGGTGATGAGCCTGCGAAGAGTGATGCAGTTAAAAGTGAAGTTAAATATGTAACATTTGTTGTTAGAAATAGAGTATATATGACATTTTGTAAAAGGAAGGGAACCGTAACGTTCTGAATAAAGATTGTTGTTTACAGCTAATGTCTGCGTTCGAGTTTTTTTATGGCAACTGGGACCATATCAGAAATTACCCGGATGACCTGCGCCTCGCCTTCCTTGTTCCTACCAATCAAGAAAGGATTGATGAATTAGCAATTACGTTTTATGGAAACAAAATAAATTATTCAGCAGCTATTATTGTACTTGAAGAACTGTGGTATTGCAAGCCTAATTTGAATGATTTAATTCGGCAATTTAGAGATGCATATAGAGAGTGTGTGTTTATGCCTAATGGTATAAGATGTGCACACAGGTACTACGAATTTAGACAAGGACGTTATAGGCCTTTGTGGTATAACTACTAGAGCCTCAATGTTCGTCTGTGCAGGTGGGCCGAATGTACAAATGTTACAGATTACACTGATCCATTTCTTGTAAATAATTGGTCTCGTATTGTGCAGATGGCGCACAGAGTATACTCAATCTGATGGTGTTAGGTTTGAATATGGAAAAATGGGCGCCACTGAGAAATATGATGAGAGTGCTATTAATTTTTCTACCTTTAAACATTACGACATTACAGATGAATTTAAGTTTTTTGCTAACAAATATGCATCAGTAATAATCAATAAAGTTGTAACGTATGTGTATAGGATTAATGTAAGAGTTGCGTGTTTGACATTGGATGATAGAGCAAATAAAAAAAATATTTGAGGACCAAGGTGCTTTGGAGAAAGTTCGTATAGCATGTAGTAATAAGATTGGTGTACTTAGTCTTAAACCGGAACGTTCATCTGGAGTTCCATGGCGTAGATATAGTAGAAGAAATAGGTTTAAGTTTGTTACCTATTCAAAGCCTGAGACAAGTGCAGATATATCAAAAGTAAAATCATGGACAGACTTGGAAAATCAATGTCGTGCTAAAAATAAATTATTTCAAGGTATTAATTCTTTTTATATTGGACTTCAAATTGCTGGTGATGAGCCTGCGAAGAGTGATGTAGTTCAAAGTGAAGTTAAATATGTAACATTTGTTGTTAGAAATAGAGTATATATGACTTTTTGTAAAAGGAAAGGAACCATAACGTTCTGAATAAAGATTGTTGTTTACAGCTAATGTCTGCGTTCGAGTTTTTTTATGGCCACTGGGACCATATCAGAAATTACCCGGACGACCTGCACCTCGCCTTCCTTGTTCCTACCAATCAAGAAAGGATTGATGAATTATCAATTACGTTTTATGGAAACAAAATAAATTATTCAGCAGCTATTATTGTACTTGAAGAACTGTGGTATTGCAAGCCTAATTTGAATGATTTAATTCGGCAATTTAGAGATGCATATAGAGAGTGTGTGTTTATGCCTAATGGTATAAGATGTGCACACAGGTACTACGAGTTTAGACAAGGACGTTATAGGCCTTTGTGGTATAACTACTAGAGCCTCAATAAATAAAACCTCAAAAGTCATACCTCAGACGCACAGCCATAGGCCATCCAAGAAATTGGCCTCACGGGTAGTGAGGTCACCTAATCAGGGTAAAACTAAGTATAGGCTTGTTCACAAGTTATCTACCGAGAAAGAGCGGTGGCAGTGTAAATGTGAGAATGATTTTTGTTTACATTTTAGGTGGCAAGTGTTGGCACGTCTGTATTATGTGTTGGATATTTCAGGATGGCTCACAACGTGCGTTCCGCTTTGGGATTCCGAAGAGCAGAGTATGAAAATGTTACCAGTACTCATGAACAAACCCAAGGAGTCCAACATCACTCAACTGATACTTCTGCGTCAAACAGGACAACGGAAGAGTCCTCACAACCTGAATTTGACGACGGATGGGAGGTGCCGCTGTCGCGCTTGCCAGCATACCTACTCGGAGCTTCGAGGTCATTCGCTTCGAGTGCACTCCCAGTGGGAGCCCCATTAGAAAGTCAATCGTTGCCATCTCCAGATGGATTTATTGAGGCTCTAGTAGTTTTACCACAAAGGCCTATAACGTCCTTGTCTAAAATCGTAGTACCTGTGTGCACATCTTATACCATTAGGCATAAACACAAACTCTCTATATGCATTGGCGAATTAAATCATTCAATTTAGGCTTGTAATACCACATAAGCAATATATATATATATATATATATATATATATATATATATATATATATATATATATATATATATATATATAAAATATGTAGCATATGTCTGTTTGAATGTTTATTGGAATATTGTGTTAAAATTTGACTAAATCGTTAAAGAACTTTCCGAGTTTTTTGCTAATAACGTTTCCCATTTATATAATATATACGTATTTATACATGATATATATTTAAAAATATGTAGCCTATGGCCATCCGAATACTTATTAGAGTAACATTTAAATATCTGAAGTAAGTCGGTCCACAACTTTTTGAGATTTTTGGTATCAACATTAAACTACAACTTACCTTCAAATAGTACTAAAGGTTATAAAAATGTAAGAAATTTTGTTAAACTTGTGTACGAAACTGGAATATGATGTGCCTAATATCATTATAAAACAATGTCTAGGGACAGAACAAATCTAAACTAAATGAATGTTGGTCAGCAAAAGTCTGACTGTGACTGAACCAACTTGGAACATAGGAACAAGTTGACAGAATGACTATTGCAAGAGACTCAAAATTACATGGAAAAAGAAGCCCTGCAAAAAATTTCAGTAAGGAAAGTATGGAATATTTTATGTTTCTTCTGAAGAGAGGAAAATTGAATGATTTTTTAAGTTATAATGATTCAAATGACAAGTATAACTGAAAGGTGACATTTAAGTATTTTTAATATTTTTCTTGCATGATTACTCCAAGAACACTGTTATCACTGATTTCATAATACACTCCTGGAAATAGAAAAAAGAACACATTGACACCGGTGTGTCAGACCCACCATACTTGCTCCGGACACTGCGAGAGGGCTGTACAAGCAATGATCACACGCACGGCACAGCGGACACACCAGGAACCGCGGTGTTGGCCGTCGAATGGCGCTAGCTGCGCAGCATTTGTGCACCGCCGCCGTCAGTGTCAGCCAGTTTGCCGTGGCATACAGAGCTCCATCGCAGTCTTTAACACTGGTAGCATGCCGCGACAGCGTGGACGTGAACCGTATGTGCAGTTGACGGACTTTGAGCGAGGGCGTATAGTGGGCATGCGGGAGGCCGGGTGGACGTACCGCCGAATTGCTCAACACGTGGGGCGTGAGGTCTCCACAGTACATCGATGTTGTCGCCAGTGGTCGGCGGAAGGTGCACGTGCCCGTCGACCTGGGACCGGACCGCAGCGACGCACGGATGCACGCCAAGACCGTAGGATCCTACGCAGTGCCGTAGGGGACCGCACCGCCACTTCCCAGCAAATTAGGGACACTGTTGCTCCTGGGGTATCGGCGAGGACCATTCGCAACCGTCTCCATGAAGCTGGGCTACGGTCCCGCACACCGTTAGGCCGTCTTCCGCTCACGCCCCAACATCGTGCAGCCCGCCTCCAGTGGTGTCGCGACAGGCGTGAATGGAGGGACGAATGGAGACGTGTCGTCTTCAGCGATGAGAGTCGCTTCTGCCTTGGTGCCAATGATGGTCGTATGCGTGTTTGGCGCCGTGCAGGTGAGCGCCACAATCAGGACTGCATACGACCGAGGCACACAGGGCCAACACCCGGCATCATGGTGTGGGGAGCGATCTCCTACACTGGCCGTACACCACTGGTGATCGTCGAGGGGACACTGAATAGTGCACGGTACATCCAAACCGTCATCGAACCCATCGTTCTACCATTCCTAGACCGGCAAGGGAACTTGCTGTTCCAACAGGACAATGCACGTCCGCATGTATCCCGTACCACCCAACGTGCTCTACAAGGTGTAAGTCAACTACCCTGGCCAGCAAGATCTCCGGATCTGTCCCCCATTGAGCATGTTTGGGACTGGATGAAGCGTCGTCTCACGCGGTCTGCACGTCCAGCACGAACGCTGGTCCAACTGAGGCGCCAGGTGGAAATGGCATGGCAAGCCGTTCCACAGGACTACATCCAGCATCTCTACGATCGTCTCCATGGGAGAATAGCAGCCTGCATTGCTGCGAAAGGTGGATATACACTGTACTAGTGCCGACATTGTGCATGCTCTGTTGCCTGTGTCTATGTGCCTGTGGTTCTGTCAGTGTGATCATGTGATGTATCTGACCCCAGGAATGTGTCAATAAAGTTTCCCCTTCCTGGGACAATGAATTCACGGTGTTCTTATTTCAATTTCCAGGAGTGTATAAATGACTACTAATACTAGTTATTTCATACGCAAACGCACTAGCAAATGACAAGCTAATATGGAATTTCAGAAATAGCATGTTTCCAAAAGAGGAAACTGTGTGCAAGGTCAGTTAACCACAGTAAAAAAGAACCAGTTGAAAATAACGATCAACTAACTGACTCCACATTATTGGCAAGTTCTTCTAACAGTTATTTCGGAAAGACACCACAGTAATTCATAGACATGCATTCAGACAGACAGTCAAACTGCAAGAGGGAAAAGTAAAATTTAATAATTCATGCAAGGATTTTCTTCGTGCTTTCATAAACACCTGCAGAACTGACTAGAATTATAAGAAAACTACCTAATAAACTTTCAGTATGCGCTGGTGATAACCAAATGGTTTTATCCAGGAAAGTCTAAAATACTTCGCAGAAAAAGGGAAACATTTTAACATCATCATTTTCCAGTGATGTAGCGCCTGATTTCAAATAGTCTACAAAGTATACAGGACAGTCAAGTGGAAACAAAACGGTTGGAAAAAAATACGCAAACTGTTTATTATTTCAAAAGTAAGCAGCATAACTGTTAATACATATATCCCACTGTGAGATGAAATGGTCATAGCCTTCATGGAAAATGATTGTGGATGCCTATGGAACCATGACTGTAGCCAGGCATGCATCTCATTACCCAAAGGACACTGACGGCCATGAGTGTCCTTCTTCAGGGATCTAAAAATACGAAAATTGCATGGGAAAGGATTGGAACTGTGTGGAGGATCTGTAAGAGCTTCCCAGTGGAACTGCATCAGTGTAGTTGAAACAGTCTTGACATCTTCTTTTTCTACTACCAGATTTCAGGCACCCATTACAATCAAATTTCCATTTCCTTCAACTGTCTGAATAATTTCCTTTATCTAATCATACATTCTTTCAATTTCTTTATCATCCACAGAGATAGTTGGTATATCAACTTCCACTATATTGGGGTGTGTTGGTTTTGTATCTACCTTGGCTACATTAATGCATTCACTATGCAATTCATAATAGCTAACCCAGATTTCTGTTTTCTTATTCATTATTCGCCCTACTCTTGCACTACACCTGCGTGATTTCGTATTGATATCTCAATACTAACCTTACCAAACATACTGTTCTTCCTGCCACTGCACAACACTAACTCATACTATATCTAACTTCAGTCTTTCCATTTCCATTTTTAGATTCTTTAACCCAACTACCTGATTAAAGGGTCTAACATTCCATGCTCTGAGCCCTAGAAGGCTAGTTTTGTTTTTCCTGACGATAACATCATCCTGGGTAGTACCTGCAATGAAATACCTGAAAGGGCAACTATTTTACCTCCATAACATTTTACCTGAGATGATGCCATCGTCAATAAGCCATAAAATAGAGTTGCATGCCCTCAAGAAAAAAACGTTAGCTATAATTTCCCCTTACTTTCAGGCGTTTGCTGTACCAGCACAACAAGACCATGTTGGAAAGTGTTACATGGGCAGATCAGTCAGTCATCCAGACTGTTGCCCCTGCATCTACTGAAAACGCTGCTGCCTCTCTTCAGGAACCACAGGTAAGCCTGTTCTCTCCACATATACCCCTCCACTGTGGTTGCACTTACAGTACGAGTATCTGTATCATTGTGGCGTGTAAGTCTCCCCAACTTAGCAAGGTCCATCGCGTGGGTCATAACGGAAGAGGGTGTAGTGTGTGCAGTGACCGGTTTTAATAAATGAATGACAGTATACCAGATATTTTTCACGTTCTTAATTGACTCATATGGCGTCCAGCACTGAGTTTCACTTTTGTTTGTAGTGTTCATATGGACGTCAACATTTCCATAGACAGCCCGGTGGAAGATCACAAGGAGCAGCGATTGTTAAGATCTATACCCCTCTAACTATTGGAATCATAGTGTGATCAGCCATTGGATATGACAACAGGAGTGAATCAGTACTTTTTGAGTTGTGACTGGATGCTCACCAGTATGTGGCAAGAGCGAATTTCTATTTTGTGTGATGAATTGAAACTTGCTCTAAGTGTAGAAAAATGTAAGTTAATGCAGATAAACAAGAAAAACAATCCTATGATATTCAAATACAGTATTAGTGGTGAACTGCTTGACACAATCCCATCAAGTAAGTATCTAGGTGTATTGTTGCAAATTCATATAACACGGAAAGAGCACTGAAGGCTATTGGTTGACTTCCGTCTGTTGGAAGGATTCTAGAAAAGTGTAACTCAATTATTAATAACATCACGTGTAAAACATTAGCGTAAGCCATCCTTGAGTACTGCCTTAGTATTTCGGATCCACCCCCCCCCCCCCCCGATTCGGATTAAAGGGAAACATCGAAGCAATTAAGGCAATTAAGGGACATACTGTTAGATTTGTTACCAGTAGATTCAGTCAACATGCAAGTATTACATAAATGATTCATGAATTCAAATGGGAATCCCTGAAGGGAATGAGACAGTCTTTTTCCGAAACATCATCGAGAAACTTTAGAGAACTGGCACTGGCATTTGCAATATGATTTTACTGTTGCCAACATACATTTCGCATAACGACGGTGAAGAGGAGATAAGAGAAATTAGGGATTACACAGATATGTACAGATAGTCGTTTTCCCCTTGATCCATGGTCGAATGAGAAAGGAAAGCGTAGGACAGGTACCTTCCGCTACACAGCGTATGGTAGCTTGCTGACTACGTAGATGGTGACGAATGGTGAACTCTGTTGTCACATCATTCATGCACTGCTCTGCTGTTCACACAACAGACTCCTTGAGGAACATATGGATACCACACTGGCCGCCTGATCGTTTTGTTTATCGCCCATAGAGCATACCTGGAATGTGATGCGAAGACTTTTTTTTTTCCTCAAGTCTCTAGCCAGCAATTTCATGAACTAACACAGCACGTGTTTCAGGCATGGAAATATATTCCACAGCATTACGTTCGGAGGCTGTTTGCTTCAGTGTCACAATGAATACAAGACTGTATTTTTGCCCATTGGGACCACATTCCATATTTATTTTGATAACTGTCATTAGTTCCGAATGCAATGAAGGTGCTTGAACAAAGCCAAAGACATGGGTTCTAGGCAAAGCTAGGTAGAAAGAAAGAAAAACAGAATGTGAGCTAAAAAATTCATTTATTTGCATTAATACAGCTTGAAAGTAACTTTAAATTTTCATAAGCAGACACCACACTACTTTCACTCATATTCTTCTTCTTAAGCTTATGGATAGATCTTGAATAGATGCAAACTTGAAGATTCGCTGCATCCATGCGATCTGCTCCTCGTCTTTGACGTAAATGATAGTCTCAGGATGATTAAATATTGGAAGTGACGTCATCGTTTCTTTATAAGGTATACCAGAATCGTCCCAGTGGAGTCCATGAAAGAAACGTGTTAGCCACTTTGCACTTCTCCTTGTTTTAACGCACTTCACATCTTTGAAAGGTTTTGGCGATGCAACGCTTGTTGCGAATGTTACTATTATTCCATCACTTTGTATGAAGGCTATTATTGCACAGTCTTTAATTATGAATCACTTGCGTTCGTTGTAATGGAACCCTTGAACGTCAGCTACGATCCTTACACCCTGAACTGTGCTGGAGCTAGCAGAGCCCCTATTAATTTATACAACTCGCTGCACAACACCTGTGAGTGGGCAGTAGTTAACAACACGATCATGCAGAACTACAGCATACGCTGCAGTGTGCTCTGGGAGGTTTGTTGAAGATTCAAATTCATTCCATAGATCTACCGGTCCTGAATTAATTATCTCATTCTGTTTTGAGCTGTCAATCACGATTATTGGTGCCAGCTTCTTGAAATTCTGTGGAGTAAGTAGACATCCCTCGTTTTCGACTCCTTCATAGTAAGATGTACGGAATCTCACATACATGTCAAATGCTAGATTGTATACATAGCTGTCCCACTGAAGATGTAAATTCTCGTATGGATAGTATTCCGAATTCAAGTAGACTCTGGCGTTAGTTAACTTGCAGTGGTCAAATTCACTTGAGTCTTTTGATACATTCCGTCGCCTTTCAGTTTGTAATGCAAATGTGATGAATCGAGGTGCCTCCAATTGAACTGATGTTTTAATAGGCCGCGTATGTGTTGATGTTGTAGGTAAGACAGGGTATTCAGACAGCTGCCATGATCAGAAAATTAGCGGCAGATAAGTGCCGGCATTCAGAACTTTTAAAAATTTCAAGCATTCCTCTTCAGCAACACTGATGTGGGGCATTTTCATACTACACTATTAATCTTGAATTCGACTTCCTCTGCCGCTGCTTGAGTGTATGAATTGGCATCACTTGCAATCCGCACAAAAATAAGTTCCAGTTTGGCGTTCATAATAATTCGTTGCATGTCCTCAGAGTAACCCATAAGCATTTTTAGACGCACGCAAACAGTAAATCGAGTGCATCCGACATCTGGAGCGTCTATGAACCACCTCGCATTTTCCAAGCTGTTCGAATCGGACGTTGAGGCTGAAACGTACGTCTTAAGGGTTGATGCTAGCCCGACATTACGTGTGCCGTCGATTTCTATTCCATTAAGTTCATAACGGATCTCTTGAAACAGGAATGCTGGAGCATTACGTGTCAGTTTCGATAGTGTTACCCCAGCGCCATCAGTTTTCTTAAATGTGCAGTCCAGATATAAGAAGCTCTTGCAAGGTAGTGTTAAAACGTCCTGGTGCTGAATAACAATCATAATTTCATCATTTTTGTTAAATTTGGTTGAATCTTAGGGCTTATGTGAGTGGAATTCATGACATATAATTCGATCACGACACTCCACTGACTTCGTTACGTTGAGTGACGTCATCGCACGGCAGGAGACGAAATAAGTAACGCGTAATTGAGGCGTGTTATCACCTTGCGCTTCTGTGGCACACTGACTGTGAGCTCTGCGTTCTAGCTTTATAGCTTACCCCCCATCTTGTTTCAGATGCAGGCATACAATGATTTCTTCACCCCGAAAGTCGACAAGTCGATTATTCTGATCCAGATACGTAGCTCCAGGTAGTCCAATGTCTGAACTGTCAGTTGGAGGTATATCGCTTTTGTGGGGGTTGAACTATCTTATACCCGGTTCCAACTGTAGGGAAGACTCCGTAAATAGAGTGAATCAACTTATCATTGAGATATGAGTTTGTAGCTATATTACACTCAACGTGAATTGTGCTGACTGGTAGTATGTCCACAACCTGATCTGAGGCGTAAAATTTACTGGAATCCTTCACCAAAGCATGGTCTTTCGAAAAACCTAACAGTGATCCTATTGCATCTTTCTGTCTAAAGTCGATCATGGCATTCTCAGTTCGTATTTCAGATTTAAGCATATTGATGTTTTTGCCTTTTCCAGAGTGTTTTCAGACTTCATTTAAATCATCAATGCCATAGGCATCAGGTTGTATTTCTAGAATCTCCTTCTGACCATCAATTTCCAGATGAAGTTTATTGTTGGCCTTTTTAATATTTGGGATGCTGTTATACGTCTCCAGAGTAATCAGCGCAATACTCCAATTACCAGAACTTAAATCAATCGGCGGAAAGTAATTTGCACGTAATACAGATGCTCGTTCTTTTAACGTTAGAGTGTACGACATCACATCTATACCTCAACTGTTGGGAGCACATTCAATGATGGCTCTTATTTGCATCAACTGTCCTGGATGTTGAGCATACACTTTTCTTTGGTGTAGTTTTACACGCTGTTTCATCAAGGATGTGAGGAGGAACATGAAGCAGAGATGTCCACACAAGTATGTTGAAGCCCTGACATCGCTGAAAATTGTGGAAGACTTATCTTTTGCTGGTGAAGTATCGTTGCAATTCTTCAGGTTGCTGTAAATCTCCAAATGAATCAAAATAATAAAGTGCATTTGCACTTTTCTTGGCGTATGAGACCCAATGGGTTCCTGGACATCCTCCAGCATCTAAATTCACAATTCTGCATTCATTAGTTCGTCACATGGTCTTCGGTAATGTATCTCGCTTAAAGATACCACGTAATCCTGGAATGTGGAGTTTTTGTTTAACAACCGTAAGTAGATCTTTATTCGTGGGCGCTCGATCAGGTAGAATAGCAGACAGGTTTTTTTTTTATTATTTATGAAGAGGCCCAGTCCTTTCTTGTACGGTTTCAAGTATGGACCCTTTCCAATGGCTGCAGCTTCCGTGACACGATTATGCCTTCTTGCCTCCTCTAGCTGTGCTTAAGCGTTTTGAGTATTCTTTACTGTTTTGGCTGCAGCTGCAGCCCCTCCTGTGAGTGAGCCTAGTAGCTGATAGAGCCGCAAGGGCTGGAAAGAGGAATGGAATAATTCCACCTGATGTCTTGGTTAAAGGTAGAACCCGAGGTGGTTTAATTGTACCCTTCTTCTTCTTCTTCTTACTAATCACTGCATGGTTAGCTGCACACGTCGAGGTGAGAATGCAACTTTTCAGGCAGCCTGATTTCTCCTTCCCCAAAGCCGACGGCACTGCTTTCATAATTCGTTTGAAATGCATCACTCCTAAGCCTAAATTAATTTTACCACGGATGGTTTCATCAACAACGAATGCAGCCACACGTTGATCTATACCAATATCTTTTCTTCGTCTTATTTCCTTTGTTCCTGGTCCACAGAAGCTATATCCCGGAATGTGCAAATCAACTGGTAATTTGTCGAGAATACCACCTCCATCTCTTATTATGGTGTGTCTCCTATCATGCATTGTACGCTACTGAGGTCATTGACGTCTACGCATCCTATTATATGTATACTAACTCGTTAGCATCAATTCAGATATTTTCTGATGAAGGAAATCCCAACGATTTGACTAGCGCTCTATTCCCAACACGTCTTATTACACGTTGGATGAGGAATACATCTGGTACAGAGTTCTTCTGCAATTCCTCAGTGTAAAAGCATCCTGCAATTTCTTCACCCTTGCTATCCTTTAAGATATGTCCTAGGGTTCGTTCTCTGCACTTTGGATACTATGAATATCTCAGCTGACTACGTTGGTAAGTACGATTTTTCAAATGCAGTCTTGTGCTTCGAAATACGCACTAAGTCACCTACATTAAACCTTTGTTTGCGTGGATCCAGCGTTTTAATGCGAAAACATACCGACTTCACGAGTGAATTGTCACGAACATCGATCTCTCTTTTTTATTGTACTATGTTTGTTTCGTTTATACCTTGCTATTATCTGTGGTAGGATATCCGTCCACTTGTATGAACCACGAAGATTAAATCGCTTCTACATTTGAGCTTTCACTGGTCTGTTCAGACACTCCACAATACTCGCTTTTAGGTGGGTAAACTTTGAGTAGTGGTGTATTCCGTACCGCTCCATCACAGTCTTGAAATGTTCATTGTAAAACTGTATGCTGTATTAACCGCTGCAGCCAAAGCCATCAACAGCCGAAGTCTATCTATTAGTTCATCTGCCTCATTGTAATATATATACTGGGGGGGGGAGGGGGGGGGGGTTTGACTGCTCACTCACTTAAGTTGAATGTCAAGACCTTCCGCCAATGCTTTGGGGTTGCTCATTCAGTAAAGGTTGTATAATGCTAGTGTATTTCGAGTTTTGAGCGCTTTTCAGTGTTCTGTATGCATTCTTATATACTTCATTCAACTGTAGTATTTCTCCATACACCTTGCTATCACTCCCAGCGTATTTTAAGTTTCTGAGGCTCTTAGGAAGATGAGTTTCATTAAGCCAGGTGTTCTTTCAAACTCTTTATCCCTGATCCGTATTGTGCTATCGGTTGAAATTATAGATTGAGAGCCGAGTATGTACGGTCTCTCCTTGCTGACACCAATTGTTCTATCTATCCTAGTTGTGTATTGATAGTGAACTCAGCAACTGGATCATTCTCAACATCGTCATCATCTCGTGATGCTAGTTCTCTGATATATTCGGTAACGGGTTAAAATGTCTCTCTTAATGTTTGCTCCCACTCCATATGCCCCATCCTCAACAAACATAATTTCTCTCGAACAGCTCCACGCGCCGTAGTGACTTTATGCTTAGTCGACATCTTGACGCATACTGATCTGAGCTCTGTACATCGCGAGACTTTATATATGCTTTGTTCTTCTTCTCCTTTCCTGGATCCTCCTCCTCCTTAATAATAAGAACCTCAGCTTCTATTTTCCCCTCAATTGCGGTAATTCTTTTCTCTAGCTGGTATTGGTCACGCCCAAACACTTTTGATCGTCCTTTAATTCCATTACAGTCTTACCGAGTATGCTGAGTCTTCCCCCAAGAGTTTTAAATTTCATGTCTATGTAAACCTAACATCTCAGACTGAGCGCCCTACATGCGTGCGAATTTGTTCATGGCGTAGAGTATACTGGTGCATTCAGTTATTTTTTACGATTGTATATGGAGAACCTCCTGGAAGTTCCGACTGTACCTACCATCATTCAGTTTTCGAGTTTTATCAATAACGAGAAACCCTAACTGTGAGTGATTCCAACAATCTCCACATATCTTTAAAAATTCATTGTACAACATGTCAGTCCCTACATGAGCCTGGTAAATGTGTATTAAATTCAGATTGTCTTGTTTGAATGCTATAATGAGGTTGGTGTCATCCATCACCAACTGTTTTGGGATCCTGGAATATCTTTGACTCAGATAAAACACGTCAACACCCATATGACGACCAAAGCAGAAATATCTACAGATCTGGTCCTGCTTTTCAGCAGCTACATCGTCGTATACGAAGACTGTGTTTGGCTTTACTTCTTCAGGGGGAGGGACGTATTCGCTTTCATTGAATGCCCCGTACATTACACCACCTATGCCATCTAATATTCTTTGAAGTGACTGATACTTGGGTTGAAATAGTGTTTTGTAGAATATGTAGATATGCTCGAAGCGGATTCCATCAATGTCTGTTAGAAGAGCCAGCTTGTATGTTGTCAGGAAGGAGCAGTCCATTGTTCTTAGGCTTCATCTCGGGATCTTCATCATCGCAGTACCAGCCACCTACTCCAAAGTCCTTATGGCGAGAGTGCTTCACCAAGCCTGCCACGATACTTACTATGTTAGCTCCTGGCGTGCAATAGGCTTTTATATAAAAAAGAAAATGCGCACATAGACGTGCATAACCACATGTGACATTATATGCAAGGTCACTTCTCTAGAGAAATAACACAAACACAAATTTGAGATAATAAATATATTTGTTTATTCACCGTTGACAATTATACATAGCATTATAACCATCAAAAAAATCACTTGCTTCTTTTTTAATCGGTGCAGCAGCAGTGCAGTATTTGGAAAATAGCTGCTTCTTATATACCTCAAATTCTGCATGTACATCCCACAATGTTATCGGTGCCTCCCTCACTCGTGACCCCGAGTTGTAACGTCTTCCGTTTTCTCCGTATTACTGTGTCCACGAACTCCGCGTCGGTTATTTTGGAGTGTATTACATAGATACAGCATTTGAACAATGACTTTGGTCCAGCGCCTAACGCCGGATTTTGTGGGCGGCATGCATCGAGTTGCGGGCGATGTACACCGGCCAGGACTGCAACACAATGCCTCACATTCGACGATTACGCCGATTTCGCCGGACGTTTTCGAGCCTGCAACAATAAGCGAGGAGTGTGCATGAATCCGGCTATCAAACGCCTTTGTTCCCACCACATGTGCCCTCCCTCATCGACTGTGCAGTTCCCTCTTACAGATCTCCGTTCAGTGCGGGACCAATGCCGATTTCTGCAAATGCTTCGTTGGACAACCTATCACCGCCAGGACAACGATTTGCCACGCCACAATCCGTGCAGTACCACGCGGATACCTGCCACATCGCCAGAACTGCTTTGTTCACAGGTCAACCCACTCAGCATCTGACCACGTCCGTGCCTGCCACGTTCAGCATCAGTACTTGCCTTCCTACTCCGATACCTCGGCCTGCAACAGGAACAGTAACTTGTTACCTATGCCCGACTTCCACCTCCGTCCTACTGCTACGCCTCAGTGTTTTGTGCCACGACATTCACCTTATCCGCACACCGTTTTGAGTGGAGTGACTATGAACAGTGAACATTCACACATTCCGTACCACGTTCGACATCATTTCCCACACTGTGCTTCTGGACAGCCCGCACCTCGTCAGCCTACCTGCAACACAGGTGGCCCTGGCTCTGATCATACGTCGAGCTTTCCGCAGGCTAACACGCATTCTCAAACTTTGAACTTTTTCTCACCTTCGCCGCCGCGCCGGCTCCAGTCGAGCTTCCACTTCCCTTCTCGGCACATCTCAGTGCCTTACCAGCATCAGTCTTCTGCGACGCGCCAATCCGAACACACCCGCAACGTGTTGAGCTTCTGCAACAGCAATCGACACATTACGGTGTCTAACCCGCATTGGCCTTCCGCGTCGCGACGGATCGCGCTCAACCACAACGCGTCACCTTCACACTGCCACTCAAACAGCCGTTGTCGCCACATCCCCTGGAGCCACACTCTCCTGGAATACTACAGCAACAACAGCTTGTTTCAGGCAGTGCCCCGACGAAATCAACTCAACCTGTTCTTCCGAACATTCTACAACACTTACTGACCCTGCCACGGTTTAATCCCGACAGAGCAACAACCTGGTTCAAAATTGTGGATGAAGTGTTCGACCATTACAAACTCGACGAGTCAACTAGGTTTCTGTGCCTCATCACCCACCTGCACGACCAGGGGGACTCGATTGCTGACCTGGTCGACACCCCGAACTCATCTACCAGGTACACGCTAGCCAAAAAGACAGTTCTATGTCAGCTTGCGCGCTCAACTGAGGCAGCAATATGGCAAGTGCTCCAAGTCGAGCAACTAGGCAATGACAAACCTTCCCAGCTCTGGAGATGGCTACGTGCCATGGTCAGCGCCAATCTACTCTCTGATCGAGCCTCCGTGTGTTTACCTCCTGCTACCCCTCGCAACTGTGCTATCAAGACTGCCATAACACGTACTGACAGCTCCACAGGGCCACACCATCCTAACACGGCAGCGTTTGACACTCGGCTGGACACAAGTGCACATGAGCGATGAGCGTCACATGTTCCAAAACTGACGGCTCCCACTACGCCCCTTGTGGACAGCACCTCAAACTATGCAACTTCGGCTCCTGCGCGCCGCCCTGCGACCACTACTGACAACACAAACAGTGCACTCGCGCCAAGCGTTTCGTCAGTGACCGTGCTGCCACAGGCCGCGCCCTCAGACTTAGGACACACTAAAGGCTCACGAACTCTACCGAGCTCACCCGACCACGGTGCCACTGCTTCGGGCCGGCAGGTATCTTGTCACGTTGACTCCTGGGACACTTTGCCGCCTCGGCTGCCACCGGATCCGCTGAGTGGTTCCGAACACCACGACGACGCCTCGCCTGCGCCCCCACCACACATTCTAAACAAACCGCATCCGGCGCCGCCGGCAGCATTTCCGTCGTCACCAACGACACAGTTCACAAGCTTCGCCTCATGCCAGGTCCCCTGATCTCCAGTAAACCACATCAACTTTGTCCCGAGTGCCTCTCTGACCTTAAAAAGCAGATTTCTGAACTACTAAGCTCCGGCGTCATTCAACACTCTGCCAGTAGCTGGTCTATGCCCACACATATGACACCCAAGAAAGACGGGTCCTGGCACATGTGCGGAGACTACCGTCGACTAAACGCATGAACAATTATGGACATATACCCCATACCCAACATTGCCGACTTTACCAGTTCCCTCCCAGGTGCGACCACGTTCTCTGTCATTGATTGCAAACGGGCCTACCACCAGATCCCCATGGCACCTGAAGACATCCAGAAGACAGCAATCACCACCCCAGTCGGGTTATTTCAGTTTCGATTCATGCCCTTCGGTCTGAAAAACGCAACCCAGACCTGGCAACGCTTCGTCAACGAAGTGCTATTCGACCTAAAATTCTGCTTTAAATATCTTGATGACATTCTTGTGTTCAGCTCCTCTGTCGAGAACAACACTCGACATGTGCAAACTATATGAACACTCTTGCAGCAGCAGGCATCGAGACCAACAAGGACAAATTGCAGCTACACCAACCCGCTGTCACTTTTCTTGGTTTTCGGGTCTCTGCCGACGGCATTTCACCGTCCCCTGAGAAAGTACAAACAATACTAAACCTACCCAGACCTTTGTCACTCAAAGAGCTCCGGCAGTTTCTGCGGACAGTTAATTATTATCGCCGACATCTACTTCGGGCTGCGGAGATTCAGGCTCCACTGATGGACGCCTTGGCAGGCACCAACACTTCTGGATCTTGGGTCATTCCATGGACCCCTGCTATGACTGACTCTTTCACTGCCCTCAAAAAATCTTCTTGCTGAGGCCTGCACCATCGCGCATCCTCATCCTAATGTGCAGCTTTTAATCACCACAGACGCGATACTGCCATCGGCGCTGACCTTAGCCAGACAATCGACGACGAGACTTCACCTCTGCAGTTCTTCTCGCACAAGCTCACCAATGCACAACGGAAATATTCCGTGTTTGACAGGGAGTTGCTCGTGGTCTACGAAGCGATCAAACATTTTAAGACTGACATTGAGGCATGCCCTTTCTATGTTTTAACAGACCACAAACCCCAGGCTGTGGCCATTACAACACCCGCCAGCTGACCCGCCTCCTCGCCACTTCAGATACATGGACTTCATATCTCAGTTCATCACCGATGTCAGACACATAAAGGGTGCTGACAATATAGTTGCTGATTTCCTTTCACAAGTCGATGCTGTCCATTCGCAGTTAGACCTCTCTGAACTGCATAATCTCTAACTCGCCGACGAGGAAACACAAAACCTGATTTCAGACTCTACCTCTTCACTACACTTCGTCCGCACCACCTTCCCTGGCATTTCTGGTGAGATCTAGTGCGACGACTGTACAGGCATGTTACGCCCCCTCATCCCAACCACGCTCCGTCGAGCTGTCGTCAACGCATTGCATAATTTAGCGCACCCCAGTGTTCGTGCGTCTGCCCGCCTCGTAGCGGAGCGCTTTGTTTGGAGAAATGTCAACAAGGACTGAAAGCAATGGGCACGCTCCTGTGTCGCATGCCAATGCTGCAAAGTACACAAGCACACTACACCCCCCCCCCCCTCAGCACCTTTTCGATTCCTCCTGGGCGTTTCCAGCAAATTCATAGTGACATTGTAGGCTCTCCCCCCCCCTCCCCCCCAACGGCTTTCGTTATGTTCTCTCGTCTATCGCCGAACAACTCGCTGGGTCGAGGCTGTCCCCCTCCCCAAAATTGCGACAGAAACTGTTGCTCGAGATTTCGTCGAGTCATTGGTATTGCGTTTCTGATGTCCAGCTATCATCACGACTGACCAGGGCAGACAATTTGAGTCGGCCATGTTCAAGGAAATTTGTAACATTTGTGGCATCGGGCGCATCCATACCACAGCATTTCATCCGCAAAGTAATGGGCTAATTAAGCGCTGGCACCGCACTTTCAAGGTGGCTCTTCGATGCCAAGACTCTCTATGGATGGAGGCCCTTCCCCTTGCGCTACTCGGCATTCGTGCAATCTGTAAGGAAGACCTTAAAGGCACAAAAGCCGAGTTCGTGTACAGCCAGAACATTGTTCTCCCTGGCGAACTTCTGAGCCCTTCCGCCTCTCTCCCTCAGTCTGACTTACCTTCCTTCGTTGACCGCGTCAGACGCCACTTCATCAGCCTCCATATCCCTCCTCCCACCAGTCATTCCCGCCCTAAGGTTCACATCCCGAAATCTCTGGGCAATTGCGAGTACGTCATGCTCTGAGATGACACTGCCCGTGCTCCCCTCCAACCTCCATATACAGGCCCGTACCGAGTTCTCCGGCACTCAGCCAACACACATGACATCCAGATGAAAGATTCAGCTGTCACAGTCTCTCCAACAGATTTAAGCCTGCTCATGTTGAGCCTTCTTCTACCTCCTTCAGGCCACGACCACGCCACTGGCTGTCATGGCTCACGACGCTCCAACCACTCCCTCCACATTGGACTTACTCACTCGATTGAGTGACTTCCAGCTCCAATCGTCGTGTTCTCCTCCGACCTCGCCCCCTACTCCCGTCTCATGCACTCCGTCGAATGACCACATGCTCCTCACGTTGAGCTTACCTACGATCACGCCGTAGCTGCTGGGCCCTTCACCGGTCCCATCGACCTCTCCACTGTCGCCTGCCTCGCCCTGTCGAGGTTTCTCACGCCCCCCACCTTGAACGTGCCCTCAATCGAGGTGTTTGTGCCTGCCCCCCGGACATAATCCACAACATCTTAATAATACTACGCGATTACACACTGTTCGTCGTGTGTTTCCCCTCATCCAGTGCTCATGACACAACACAACCTCCGCCATTCCCTGCCACCTAATGAAATGTATTCTCCTCTCGCCCGACGTCGACCTGGACATGCTTCGTGTGTTCACCGCGCCCACCGGAGACATCGTTGTCATCGCTCTATTCCACCGCCGGCGTACCTGTTGCCGCTCGACCAGCACGCCCAGTACGACGCCCGGCGCGCTTCAACGACTTCCAGGTTCGGTGTGTGAACCTTCCTTCACGAAATCTACCCACGCTGCTCCCCGATGACGCTGTCGAGCTGACCTTGGTCCGGCTCCCGCGGACCACCCCTGCCGACACGTTAGTCACCCCCCCCCCAGCCACTCAAGAGTACTCTATAATGCGGGGGGGAGGGGGCTATGTGGCGCCGATGAGGTCGACACCAGCATCGATATACGTTTGTCTCCAGACTCCGAGCATCGTCTTTGGACACTGAGCTTTGTCTTTGGGCTGTTCCGCCATGTCACTTCTTGGCAGAAAATCCTAAGAAATTTTGGTCTTTTGTCAAAGCGGTAGGTGGATCAAAACAAAATGTCCAGACACTATGTGACCAAAATGGTATTGAAACAGAGGATGACGGACTAAAGGCCGAAATACTGAATGTATTTTTCCAAAGCTGTTCCACAGAGGAAGACTGCACTGTAGTTACTTCTCTAGATTGTCGCACATATGACAAAATGGTAGATATCGAAATAGAAGACAGAGGGATAGAAAAACAATTACAATCGCTCAAAAGAGGAAAGGCCGCTGGACCTGATGGGATACCAGTTCGATATTACACAGAGTACGCGAAGGAACTTGCCCCCTTCTTGCAGCGGTGTACTGTAGGTCTCTAGAAGAGCATAGCGTTCCAAAAGGTTGGAAAACGGCACAGGTCATCCCCGTTTTCAAGAAGGGACGTCGAACAGATGTGCAGAACTATAGACCCATATCTCTAACGTCGATCAGTTGTAGAACTTTGGAACACATATTATGTTCGAGTATAATGACTTTTCTGGAGACTAGAAATCTACTCTGTAGGAATCAGCATGGGTTTCGAAAAAGACGCTCGTGTGAAACCCAGCTCGCGCTATTCGTCCACGAGACTCAGAGGGCCGTAGACACGGTTTCACAGGTAGATGCCATGTTTCTTGACTTCCGCAAGGCGTTCAATAGTTCCCCACAGTCGTTTAATGAACAAAGTAAGAGCATATGGACTATCAGACCAATTGTGTGATTGGATTGAAGAGCTGCTAGATAACAGAACGCAGCATGTCATTCTCAATGGAGAGAAGTCTTCCGAAGTAGGAGTGATTTCAGGTGTGCCGTAGGGGAGTGCCATAGGACCGTTGCTATTCACAATATACATAAATGACCTTGTGGATGACATCAGAAGTTCACTGAGGCTTTTTGCAGATGATGCTGTGGTGTATCGAGAGGTTGTAACAATGGAAAATTGTACTGAAATGAAGGAGGATCTGCAGCGAATTGACGTATGGTGCAGGGAATGGCAATTCAATCTCAATGTAGAAAAGTGTAATGTGCTGTGAATACATAGAAAGATAGATCCCTTATCACTTAGCTACAGTATTGCAGGTCAGCAACTGGAAGCAGTTAATTCCATAAATTATCTGGGAGTACGCATTAGGAGTGATTTAAAATGGAATGATCATATAAAGTTGATCGTCGGTAAAGCAGATGCCAGACTGAGATTCATTGGAAGAATCCTAAGGAAATGCAATCCGAAAACAAAGGAAGTAGGTTACAGTACGCGTGTTCGCCCACTGCTTGAATACTGCTCAGCAGTGTGGGATCCGTGCCAGATAGGGTTGATAGAAGAGATAGAGAGGATCCAACGGAGAGCAGCGCGCTTCGTTACAGGATCATTTAGTAATTGCGAAAGCGTTACGGAGATGACAGATAAACTCCAGTGGAACATTCAGCAGGAGAGACGCTCAGTAGCTTGGTACGGGTTTTTGTTAAAGTTTCGAGAACATACCTTCACCGAAGAGTCAAGCAGTATATTACTCCCTCCTACGTTTGTCGCGCGAAGAGACCATGAGGATAAAATCAGAGAGATTATAGCCCACACAGAAGCATACCGACAATCCTTCTTTCCACGAATAATACGAGACTGGAATAGAAGGGAGAACCGATAGAGATACTCAGGGTACCCTCCGCCACACACCGTCTGGTGGCTTGCGGAGTATGGATGTAGATGTAGATGTAGATGTGAGCCTTTGATGTGTTTAGGTGAATAAACGAACTACTGTTAAATAGGGGTTGTTTGGTGTAACTAACCCAAACATCATCCCTCACCTTCTTATCTAAATATTGCAAATAATTATTTGCTCTCACTGAGAGGCATGCATGCAGTGCATTTTAGGCAATGTATGGTTTTTGAGCTGAATCCAAGCATAGTGGTCATCCATGACTGCATGCTGCTGCAGTTAAGTTTTTGACCTTCCTTTTATCACTTACCCTACTGCCATGTTGTCAGCTCTGGTCTGTATTTCTTTCTTCTGTCAATGAGGAGCTAGCTGGATTAATCAGGATTAAGCCCTCCGACAGTACTAAAATTATCACATTGTTTTCCAGCCAGAAAGCCAAGGTATTGTTCTTCTCTTGTTGCAACGACGGAAATCGCGTATTCAGGTCTTGCTGTAAGGCTTCAACAGCGTCCTAATAAATACAAAGCATTACAAAGATGCCAAATGCTTTTTCACTTTGGGAATGCATGTCTAACCTTAAGGGATCGAAATACAACTTTGTTGCTTGTTGGTTGTCACGAAACTGTATTCTTTCATCACTCCACTTGCTACTGCACACATTGCTGAATGGCACACACAGAATTATTCGAATCGAGTGGTCATTTTGAGCATCACATCTGTGCCTGTCATTGCCTTTATTGCATGGATTTGATATACGTATGGCTACTGTAAATCGCTCAAGCCACCACCACAGCTTGTATCATATCCCAAGCCAGACTGTGAATACCGTGGGTAATGTCTGATGAGCAACACCAGTTCACAGGTATGGCCCTCCACATAGATTAAGCTGTAGAGTTTTGTATAACTGTGTACTCAAGTTTTAAGCAAATTTGTTAAAAACAATTAATGGAACATTAGTTTTCAGATGCCAGGAGTAAAAACAAACCAACTACTTTTAATGAGAATGTTTGATGCCTAGTTTCTTCAGCTGCCAATTACACCTCTAACAGGCTCATTCTGTATTCGTATCTATCACTTACTGTTAGTTTACCCCCTGTTTATTGTGAGTCACTTGAGCCTCCATTGAAGAGATTCCCACCTGCAAATGTTGCAGTCGCTGGTACTCGACACGCTCTGCCTCTGACTGACTTGACTGCAGGTCCGTATTACGGCACCAGGGTGACAATGCACCTCAGCTCAGCTGCAGCCCAGCTGGGCGCTGCCACTGTGCCCACTGCCACATTGCCTCCACGCGCATGATCAACTACCAGCTGCTGCACCGACACTGACGGCTTTGCAAAGTGTGTAGAAAAAGACGTTATATTACTAGGTACTTCCAATTATGAAGCATTCAGATGACACCAATGGATAATAATACTGTAAATTAAAAAAACAAACATTGTACCCCCTACCCCTTTTGCACATTTCATGATCAGTTTTGAAATGATAATTCAACCCTCTATTAGTTTTAAGACCCCTTTTTAAATTAAAAAAAAACACTAAATGTCGGTCGCCTTCTATGTACATCAAAAGAAAAACTTTTTGTGTTTTGAACTGGCCATTAAGAGTGATTTGTGTCAACAATCACAGACCCATAACCGGCTCTCATGGAAGGGGGAAGGAAATACATGGTAATGGATAATAATTGTAAAAAAAATTATTGTATTCTACTTCCGTCATTTTAAGTTAGCCTCAGACAGTGGCATAAGCAGTTACGTAAACTACTCCGCAGCACTTGTGGCTGGCTCCCACACTATTACACTGAGGTAGGGACGCCAACACGGTATTGCTGAGTGAGAGATGCTGCAGCCGTAGTCAGTATTCGTGAACATTGTATCCCTTAGTGGTAGTTCTTGGGAATAAATCTCATCTTTTCCCTGAATCCTGGCATTTATCATTTTATGTGTAGGAAAAACACCCTGGAATCCCACCTACTACCATCCTGACATGCACAGAGCATTAAAAACATTTGCACCTGAGAACTGCACACCCTTTTGCATCATAGTCAGGTTTTTACCATCAGAGTGGAAATCCTATTTCTCCTAGTTTCATATCCATGGTATCCATTATTCCTTCCATAAAACTTAGTATTTTTTCCAGTGAAACACATAAGAGAAAATATGTACTGGGAAGTAGCATTAAGATTTTTTGGTTTCTGGAAAAGGACTCTACAACTACATCTAGAGTCTATGCCAATCATTATTCTTACAACATGTTTTTGGGCCAAAAGGATTTTCTTTGCCAGTGTTTGGCTTCCCCAAAATATAATACCATATGTTATAAGACAATGGAAATATCCGTAGTATGCTACTTTCATTGTATCTATATTTCCCCTCTTGCAGAGAATGTGTAGGGCAAAAATCAATGAACTGAGTCTCTTCTGAAGATTTATTACATGATGAGACCAGTCTACTCTGAGGTCAATTACAACACCTAAAAACTTGATTGTTTCAGCTCTTTCTGTTGACTCTGTGCCACACTACACAGTTAATTCATGCTCAGTTTTAGCAGATGCAGTGAACTGAACATAGTGTCCAAACAAGATGGCGGCAACTGGTAGTGTTTGTAATTCGCGTGTGTATGAAAGTTAGCGTTCAGACTTCAAGAGTAAAAAACAACAAATATGTGCCTTGTAGTGATATTACTGTGAAGCTAAACGAATGAATAATCGGTCTGCAGAAAACTGTGGAAGTCCTACATAAAGAAATCGTATACCTGTAGAAAGACAATCAGTAGCTAAGACTCACTCAGAGAGCATGTGGGATTTCAGAAGCAGTGAATAACGAATCGCAGATATTGATGCTAACCTGTACTGTAGACATGGTGTATACGACCCGGGACAACCGGGAGATCCGGGAAAAACCTGGGAATTTTTTCATCCGGGAGAAAGCCGGGAAAAACCCGGGAATTTTTTAGAATTCCAGGAATTTTTCATTGTTTTAGTTTTTGGCTACATTTTTGTAACTTTGACTAGTAAGAACCAATACTCTAACAAAGAATATTACTGTATCTCGCTACTGCAGAATAATACTGCAGCAATAAAATACGAACGAGAGAAAAAACGAAAATAAAACCTGAGTTGCAAAGGAAATGTGCCATATACAGGAACAAAACACAGTGCTCATACAAGCGTCTGCCAACAGCAAAATGTGTGAAGGCTTTAGGAAGACTATGCAATGTTTTATAACAACAAATTGCCTCCGATGAGCGTGACATCGCAACTGTTTACATTAGATTCGTTTGAGCGGTTGCGGGCGAGTTTATGCGCACGTGCAGTTGAGTCGCGTATGAGTAGTACCTTATCCCGCTTCTGGCTACGGAAGTGTGGCAGTTAGCTGTATAAGCAATAGCAACAAGCAGCCAGATGATATCCAGAAAATTTTTACTGCTGCACCTAAGCTGGCAGATTCACGTATGAGCAACAGGCCCGAAACTAGGGAGCGGGGCAAATCGGGGTACCGGGTAACTATCTGTCCCGGGCGGCAGTTTCAGCGGGGGGCACCAAATTCATATTATTGCAGAAAAAGACCTTGTTCCACAAAGCGCCTACCATCCAGCGCACGTTGGTCTATCGATTACTCATATGATTTTCAACGCATCCCTGTTGGTTCTTGAACTTTTTTTGATCAAATTCTAAGTTGATTTCTGAATGAATCGTAAATTGATTTTTGAATGCGTGCATAGTGTACGTGATGTCTCTGCCAGGGGAATCCCCGTCACATCTGGAAAAATACTGCAGACAAAAGGGGATGGGTCTATACGAACTGAGCGAATAAAGCCGAAAAGGTGAATGACAATCGCTGTTTTATGTGGTTGACTGGGTTTGCAAATCATCAGCGTTGTTATAATTACTAGCGAATTGCATCGATTCAGGCTACCAGAGTGGAAATAAACGACTAACAGGAATAACAGGCAACAAAGATTATGTGTTGTCTTCTCCGTGTATCCAAGAAAATGAAATTTTGACAGAAAACTTTTGGCCAGGCCGGTACACTACACTCCCGGGCTAGCAGCCGCTAAAGTTCTATTCTAGAAGTAGCGCGGAAAACGCGTTGTACGAGCACTTAATATCGACTAACCGCAGAACAAATGCGGGATAACTAAACTGGTGATTGTGGTAGGGTTAGTGAAGTTAACCAGAGAATAAATTTTGACACTGGCAGGAATAGTTACAGAATTAGTGATGACAAGACTGTTTGTTAGAACGAGGAAGGGGAAGAAACGGAGACTGTCACAAACTACGGAAGTATATGACGATTCCAAATTTATATAAAAATTACATACTACTACTTTTCGATCTCATGCTTCAGAAGCTAGAGAGTATGAATGAAATGTGAAATTATTTCCTAACATAAAACTTTTTGCTTGTAGTAGGCCTAATGGGCTTTTGATATTGGTACTTCCTGAATTATATTCTGTCGTGTTATAAAAATGACCATTTGTACCAAAACAGTCTCGTTTATTTGGTGTATGTAACAACTGCTGCAGTATTCAGCAGACCTATTTTGATTTATCTAGCAGACAGTGACAAAATACACGTAATCAGATCGAGAAACCACACCAGTCTTGGGTACTATTTGTATTAACAGCTTTTCTGGTATTAGACAACGACATTTCGTTTTTTCATGTAGCAAAACGTTGACGAACTGTGATGGCGTAATAGATTCTTTCACAGAAAGGGAAATACGCCATATCAAGTTGTGGCAAAATTAGAGAGGATTGAAGAAATGTGTACTGTCTTGCTTGTCTCTTGTCTTTACTCGTTTTATGTATCCTATATTTAATTTTATGTCACACAGAACAGCAAGTTATTAGCTACTAGGCAGTAAAGACTGCAAATTTTCTGAAGAGTTCTTGTGCTCCCGGTTACAAATAATCCCATCCATTATTAATTGCGAGATTTTTTTTAAGCGGGGCACGATGTCAAACCGGCCGACTGCAGGAGAGGCACCACAGAACATTTTAATTTCCACTGTCCTGAATACAGTTTGATGGCACCCATTACAAAATATTACACGTTTGAATTCCACAGAGCGAAATAGAGAGGCGTGCGATGGAAAAACGCTGTGTGAAGAGGTGTCGCACTGCACTTCGGCACACTTACGACCAAATAACATGTCTTACGTTTCCTCGATCATTATGTTTTATGTATCAGACACTTCAGAAAGACGTGCGCCACATATGTAGATATTTTTGAAAAGTCGTTTTTTTTTATTTATGGCGTCGTACCTCAAACGCTTGAAGGATGGGGAGAGTCACTATCTAATATTGGCCCGGTTCGGGAATATCGTAGATCCGGACCTGGTGCACAGAGGAGTCTAAGTTGCAGTGGGGAGGTGGTAGCCTCCACGTGACCCGTGTTTACGTTAAGTAATTTTGCTGTTTGCTCGTCGTTTATTGCTCTCATGTCAAATCAAAACTAAACGGATTTCTGCGGTCGGGAGCTATTAAGTGAATTAAAATACATGCTCATAATTACGGAGGACTAAAATAAGTTATTAGTTTCAGATTTTATTTTGTTTCTACCTTTCTGACAGTCAAGCGTTAATCACCTTGCAGAACAATGAAGTTATCTTTGTCGGTTTTTTAAAGAAATTTGACTTTTATTAATGTTTTCTGCTGAGGCAGTCAATTTATTTGAAACGAAATGTTTCATTCCACACTGTTGCCTAGTTTCAACTGCTCACTACATTTCAGGTGCACGTTTTCAACTCGTATGGCATCATGCCATAATAAATAACCAAACATGAGATAATGCGGTACTGGTACATCTGAGTCTGGACATATGAATGTGCACTTTAAGCCGAATTATGCATTTTAGTAGGGTTCACAAAATTCCCATGCTCTTGGAGTATCCTCTAACGTCTTGTTTCTTTTATGACATAATGTAAGATCTTTTAATGTTTTACACGTACGAACGTACGGGCTTCCTTCGTCATCGTAGCTGCTTAAGCGACGCCTGTCATCTGGCGCAACTGCTGAAATGAATCTAACAGGTCGCGGGAAAATATTCTGAATGGTTGTTTGAAAAGCGTTACTTTCAAGTAAAGCAAATTTCCTTTTACACAAGATGAAATCTGCGTGCGAATGTCTGATGAATTTCTTAAATCACAGAGCGTTTGACTCTGATTCAAAATTCAAATCATTAGAATATTTTTGAGCCCAGAAGAACAGACATTTATACCGTTATTAAAAAATTTGCTGGCACATTTCTGTGATGTATCTTGAAGTGTAACACGTGCAAAAAGATCAACATTATGTGTGAATGCCTAGCTTCTCTTGCAGCTTATTAATCTTAGAGGCCAATATTATAGGGTACATGAAAGCTTTTCTTTGTAGCAACACTATGTATATTAATTTAAACCATTAACTTTTCCTGTTTGTGTGTTCGTGCTACTTAACAGTGATGTTGCTATTGGCTGACTACATCGCGTGTCCTACAGTCTGAATACCTGCTGTAATTGGCTGGCGAGATCGCTTGACATGAGCTACGACTGGCTTACAAAAGCGCATCGCAATCTCGATCTCAATCCTTCGGAAAGTAACATATTTGGTGGAATTCCAATGTATACTTTCGTAATACAGAAATACGCAGCGTACATGTTGCTGCACATCAGATATATTTCCAAAACGTGTTTTTTCCCCGAGTTTAGTTTTCTAAAGTGTTGCGAAATTCTACGCCAGTGTATAAAACCACAACCATTGAAAGGATTGATAAGTTTTACAGTTCCGAAGAAAAGTATGCTGTTACTTAACGTGGAAAAAGTTTATTTTCATCTGGGAGAAAGTGTATTTTTACCCGGGAAATCCGGGAAAAATCCGGGAATTTTTTTTCCTCGTCCACATATACACCCTGTGTAAATGAAACTCCGCTCTGGGAAACGCTTCGCCATAATAATAGCTTAGCAGTAGTAAATAAACCGCCAAGAAGAAAAAGGTTCACAGACGAAAACAAATATTCTCAGCTCTGCCAGGCAGAAGTGAATGTAAGTAAGTTTTATGAATGAAGTGATGAACAAGAAATATTTGCAGCAAAACAGCATAATGCCAAAAACAGCATAAGTAGCTGCAGTATGAATGTTAGCAAGTTTCATGAACGAAGTAGCAAACAGGAAACATATTCAGTGAAACATAATATGGCTAATAAATATCAAAAAGAAACTCAAACAGGAGTGAAATAGTGTGATGGTCAAAATTTAGTACGTAAAACCTGTAAAGTTACCTTATTAGGAGATAGCCAAGGTCGTAATGTTTAAAGTTACCTTAATGAAAACGTAAATCTCGAGTGTCTGGGGTATGTGTATCCTTCAGCAGAAGCCAAGAATGTCTTGCAAAACACTAACAAAAAGGCTTCTGAAGCTGATGCAGTCGTAAATATGACTGGAACAAATGACATAGCGAAAAACAGCAGCGCGAACTTAATAAAAGGTTTAAGAAGCACATTACCAAGTATCCCATCTAAAGCAGTGTTTGATGTCGATGTTACATTTAGATATAATCTTGCAAATCGGTCCTGCGTAAATTGCAAGGTATTGGAAGTAAACAAACGGTTATATCACCTGTGTTCGAAATTCAAAAATACCACACTCATTAAAGCTAGCGAGTTTGACAGGGAGTGCTATACACGACAAGCATTCCACCTCAACGACCAAGGAAGAAGATTAATCTTGGAACTGATTACAAAAACTGTGAGTAAAGAAATGGCGACGTTTACAGGAATACCGCTGGACCAGAGAAATCTGTAAAGTCTGCTGGTCTGTCTGGCAAAATATTAAAAGATATGTTCCAACAGGATCAAAATAGTCTTCAAACAGATTCACTCTGAGCCCAGAAAACTAGATGTATCCGAACGATGTCAAAATGGGACCTTGCTACCAGCCGTAGACTTACAAACAACTCAAGATATCAGCTGTATAGAAGTGCCCTTAAAAAGACAATCTGAACCCTCTTCTTCACTGCCCAGGGCTAGCAAAAATAGTCTTCTGTTCTTACATATTAATATACAATCTTTAAGAAAGAAGTTGGGAGAATTGCAGTACTGGTTAGAAACTTCCAACTGTGGTATACTTACGTAGTGTAAATGAGCACTGGCTATATTCATCAGAAATTGACCTCAATATTCCATTTGGTTACTCCTTAGCTAGTAGTTACTGCAGATCAACAACTGGAGATGGGGGTGTTGCAATATATACTAAGAATTGACTAAATCTACAATACTTTACTATTGATGTCACAGACCTGTGTATTGACACCACCTTTGAGGCTGCAGTTGTACATATACTTAAACATAATATTATTGTTGCATCTGTATATCGCACACCATATTCTAGTGAATATGAATTTATAGTAAATTTAAAAAAAAAACTGTTAGTCTTACTAACTAAGTCTAAATATAAATACCAAAGAATCTTAATTTTTGGTGATATTAATATGGATAACAGGGTATGGTGTCAAATCATATTGGAATTCTTGGATACCTTAAGAGCTTTTGATTGCTATTGTCTAAATGATAAGCCTACTAGATATAATGCATGTTTAGATGATATAATAAGTAATATCCATGAAAATAATGTTGAAATTGGAGTAGTCAAGTTAGGCCTAGCTGACCATGATGGCCTATGGATTACAGTCCCAGTCAGCATTTAAGATGAACAACACAAAACTCTTAGACCTATGAATGAATGCATCATAAGAGAGTTTAGAACTAGATTAAGGTCAGTTAACTGGAATGACATCTTATACAAATATATGTGTGTGAATAACACAAGCAAAATATTTATAGAGGAAATTGCAAGACTATTTGATGAGTGTTATCCCAGATTAGTAAAAAAAAAAAAAAAAAAAAAAAAACCAGAATAATAACCAAGCTCATAAACCACAGAGACGAAATAATTGGTTCACACCATACTTCTACAGCATCAGGATTATGCTTCTTATGTTTAAGGACAGATCTCATAATAGCAGCGAGTACAAACAGATGTACATTAGATTAAGAAAAATTTATAGATCTGAAATAAGTTTGGCAAAATGTAGAGCAAATGATAACTATATTCTTAAATCTATAAACAGCTGTAAAGCTGCCTGGGAAGTAATTAAAAGTGAAATAAATAGACCAACAACTCAACTAGCTATACCCATAGCCCAAAATATCTTAAACTCACACTTTGTTAAATTCAGTTTACAAAGCCATGCTTGATGAAAAAACTATTTTAGTTTTAAATAAGAATGTAGTTCATAAATTCTGCTGGGCAACAGTAACTGAAAATGATGTTAGCAAAGCAATAGACAAACTAAGTAGTTCCAGAGCAAACCTCTTCTATGGTCTGTCAAACTTTGTCATAAAGAAGATATCAAGTCCCCTCTAACCACTCTCATTAAGCATATATTACAGCAAGCAGTTTTCCTCGACTTTCTGAAAATAGCAGTAACTATTCCCATACTTAAGAAAGGAGATAAATCAAATCCAAGTAACTATTGCCCTATCTCATTAATCCCAATAATCTCTAAAATAATCGGAGACTGTGTTCACCAACGAATGAATCACTATTTTGAGAGGAATAACCTGTTAATTAACTCACAGTATGGATGCAGGTCTAAACTACCCACAGTTAAAGTGGTTGAAAATATTGTTAGTGATATATACGAAGGCTTTGAAAACAAATTAATCTCTTGTGCTACTCCCCTAGACCTGAGTAAAGCATCTGATACTGTATCTCATAGTACTTTGATCATAAAATTAATACACTACAGCATGGAACAGGACACCCTGAAATTATTAGAATCCTACTTAAGCAACAGAGTACAATTTGTTAGTGTAAATGGACAGCTGTCAAACCCACAAACAATAACAAGAGGTGTGCCACAGGGTTCCATACTTGGGCCCTTCCTGTTTGTAGTGTATGTCAATGATATGCCACAGTATTTACCCTGTAAAACAGTCCTCTATGCAGACGATACAACTTTTAACTTTTATAAATTCAGGGCAGACTCTTGAATCTGTACGAGAAAAAAATAATATAATACTTGAAAAATCAGATCATTGGTTTAGTGCAAACTCCCTATAAATAAATGAAACAAAAATTGAGGAAATAGTCGTTAATTTGAAGGTACCAAACAAAGAAAATAAGTCTGTTAAACTGTTAGGAATGATGATTGACCAGAAACAGCTGGGATAAACATATCACATATGTCTGTTCTAAACTTGCACATGCTATGTTCCTACTTTATAAGCTTGGGAATAATGTCAGCCAAAACTTACTGCTGCATTCATATTTTGCTTATATCCACCCCCATCTTTCATATGGTATTCTGTTCTGGGAAAATTCTCCCAATTCAGTATCAATTTTTAGATGGCAAAAAAAAAGAGCTCTTCGATGTATAGTGGGTTTATCTCCTAGGGATACATGCAGGGAACATTTCAAAAAACTTAAAATCATGACAGTTCCTTGTTTGCACATCTATTAGGGCCTATTGCTCATTACACATAAAAGAAAACATAGCTGAATATCCCCTTAGGTCATCTGTACACACCCATAATATAAGACGAAACCACACAATTGATCTGCCATACTCTAGATTGTCCAAGATACATAATAGCTATAAATATGTAGGCCTCAAACTGTTTAATATGCTCCCTAAAATTGTACAAACAGTATCTAAAAATAAATTTAAGACAACATTGGGTCACTGGCTCAAAGGTAAAGTATTTTACTCAGTTGATGAATATAAAGATTGTAATATGGCAGATTTTCTGTTTTAACAGGGAGAAAGGTACCTCTGCCTGTAGTAGGACCTAAATCTGGAAAAAAAATATCTAACATATAGGCATAGACCTATTTCGAGTGCTCTATATTTGTATTAATATCTTAGGATAATGACATAGTGTTATCAACATGTATATGATAATGACATAGTGTCATCAACATGAATACTCCCTGGTTAATATAAATTTGTATAATGTTTTCTTTTTTATTGTGAAATTAACACTATATAAGATTCCAAATGTTTGCTATTGTACTACACTAACATTCATATGATTTATATATACTTTGTTATGAGAATATAATCATCTTTATACTGTAATTGAACTTATTGATGGAGCCCATTGTATAAGGTGGAAAGGTGAAAAGTGAAACGACAGCAGAAAACGTAATTAACTTTTTGAAGAAAATCCTACCAGGTCTAGCAACTTTCATGTAAAAAAATTGGAATCTAAGGGTGTAAATAGTAGTTTTAAGATTGGTGTAGACTTTCATCTAAAAGACAAGCTAATGGACACTGCTGCATGGCCCAAAAATGTTGTAATTAAGCGTTTTTTGTTCCGGAGACCATCCGTTATGCCAGTAAAATAGATTATGAAGTTAAAAACAAGGATCAAGGATCACTGCACAAGAATGTTTCTAGTACTGAAAACAATATGCCTATAATTATTGCAAGTGTAAATGTGCAGTGCATAAGAACCAAAATGGATCTCCTATCATTTTTTATAGAAGAAATTAAACCAGATGTTTTATGTATTTGTGAACACTGACTAGCTGAAGCAGAAGGTGATTTCTATAAATCTGTTCAATACTTAGACATGGCCAGTGCTTGGTTTCGAAGAACTGCAACCCACGGTGGGGTCTCTGTGTATGCCAACAGAGATCATAGCATCAAGGAAATTGATTTAAGCAGTTTTTGTGTGGATTTTGATCTTGAATTAGCTGCACTGTTATTAACAAATATTGATTTAGTTGTTGTTTCTGTGTACCATTCACCAGATGGTGACTTTGAGAATTTTATTGGACATATGGAGAACTGTTTGTGTTACCTAACACGCCTAAAGTCAAAAATCGCACTGTGTGGAGATTTTAACATACACACAGGTGATGGAGATGCCAGAGAGAGGGTCTTTATGAGATTAATTACCAGTTATGGGTTGTTTATTGCATATAAGCTCCCAACAAGGGGTGGTGCATGCCTGGACACCATAATCACCAACCTCAACATCTGGGATTATAAACTCTGTGTAGTTGAACCTATGATAGCAGATCACTGTGCACTAGTAATGGAAACCAGTATGAGGAGCAAACCGCAGATAAGCACATGGCATTCAAATTACACATTCAAAAGAAGATTTGTTAAAGAAGAGAGACTAAATGATCTCAAAGCAGCTCTATCTTATGTAAACTGGCAGCAGAAAATTGCAGAGTTAGTGGGCAGTGATTCTTTCTTATGTCTGTTCCAAACCTTAAAAGCAATATTTGATGACATGTTTCCGGTAAGACCAGTGAAGAATCCTCTGGACAAATCACAAGGCAGGCAGAAAGTTATCAATGTGAAACAATGGTACACCGCCGAGCTCAATAAATTGAAGTATATTGTAACAATGTGCAAGGACCGAATGAAATCAGCTGTAGATATTCCAGCTAAAGAATTACATCACCGCAACTACCTAAAAGCCAAACAAGCTTATAAGAAGGCAGTAGAGGAAGCAAAAAAGAAATATAATGATACATACATTAAAGAGGCCCAAAATCCTTGTAAATCTGCCTGGAATCTTGTAAATGAGAACAGAAAGAAGACTACCTCCTGCTTAAATTCGTGTAGCCCTGATGACTTCAATGAATATTTTGTCAGAATAGTGGAAAAGACAGTGAGTGAAATTCCACACTCTGACCTAGATCCAACTGCAAACATAAGAAATGCAGACAGTTGCAGTATTCAAAACTGGAAGGAAGAACACCCTGAAGACATGATAAAAATTGTGAACTCCTACAAACACTCAGAAAGTGTAGACATCTATGGCATGTCCTGCACACTGCTAAAGAAAATTAGTGCAGAATTAGCTCAGCCACTAGCCACAGCAATAAACAAATGTCTATCTTCTGGTGTCTTCCCAGACTTCCTTAAACTGGCGCGCACAGTACCAATATATAAGAAGGGGGATCTTTGTGAGGTCTCCAGCTTCAGACCAATCTCAGTGGTACCAGTACTAGCCAAAGTTACCGAGTCTGTGATGCACCGCCAGGTACTGAATTCCTTTGAGGAAAACAACTTATTCCAAAACACACAGCACGGATTCCGCAAAGGGAGATCGACAGTGACAGCCACACTGGACTTATTAAAAACAATTCGACAGAGTTTTGAAGAGAGAGAGAGAGTGTGGCACTGACACTCTGTGGCCTCAGCAAAGCCTTTGACTGCATCTCACACACAACAAGATGCTATGGTGTAGGAGGTGTTGTTCTATCAACACTCCAATCTTATTTGGAAAACCGAAAGCAGGTAGTATCAGTGCATGGAGCAACTTCTCTTGAACAAAAACTGGAACATGGAGTGCCCCAAGGATCAGTCTTAGGACCTCTCCTATTCCTCATATATGTCAATGATATGAGCTGTAATAGTCAAATGTTGCAGTTTGCAGATGACACTACCCTTATTGCCAAAGGACATACAGCCGCAGAAGCTCTTGGTGCATCAAATTTGATGTTTGAAGAAATAAAAGAATGGTTCGTAATAAACAAAATGAAGATCAATGAAGAAAAAACCCAACATTTGATATGCAGTCTAACCAACATTGAAGACCAAGAAAACATGGAGACTGTCAGACTACTGGGCTTCAAGCAAACTCTCCACGAATGATCACACTGCATATGTATGCACCAAACTTTCTCGTGTGATATACCACCTGAGGAAGCTGAAGAGGGTAATAACTGACCAGTTTCTCACAATAGTCTACCATGCACCCTTCCACAGCCACATTAGCTATGGACTGTTGTTGTGGGGACACTCCTCAGGCAGCAAAGATGTGTTGCTATTACAAAAAAAAAAAAACATCAGGATCATATCCTCTAGTGAAAGACTGGACCACTGTAAGCCTATTTTCACCAGGCTAGGCATAATGACTGTCATTAGCCAGTATGTGTTTTTCTGCCTCATGTATATAAAAGAAAATCAAGGGAATTTTAGCATAAGACAAGAAATACATAATCATGACACTCGCTGTAAGAGGAACATTGAAGTGCCAAGGTGTCTCCTATCGAGTACACGAGACAGCTTTCCAACAGTCGCCCTAAAAATGTACAATCAACTGCTTCCAGAAGTGAAATCCCTGCCACCTGAATTATTTCGGAAAAAAATTACTCAGGACTTGAAACAACATTCACTATATTCATTGGAAGAGTTTTTCAACAGCGGTTCTACTGAATGGACAAAATAATAAATATTGTTATGTTTTATATATAATTTTGCCTAAATTTAATCTTCTTCTTATGTTAACTACACATTTAATTTTGTGTTTTACTTAAAGTACATATTTTGCCAAAATGAAACTTTGTGTGTGAGACATTTTGCTTTATGGTATTTTCATTTGCTGCTATGAAGTTTTACTTTCCTGTTTAGTTATATTTCATTCCCACTATGTTCTATGTGTTTTTGTGCACTGCATAAATATTTTCTTTCATTTGTAATAAAAATTTTGTATATGGTGTTGTATAAATGTTAGTTGATAAACATTTTATTTGTGACGCAGTCTGTCCAGCCATAGCTGGTAAATGACGAAGATATAGTAAAAAAAAAAAAAAAAAAAAAAAGTAAGAAAATACTGAATAGCTAATAAAGATTCTTATTCTTATTAAAGTTCAACAACAGTCAATTGATGTTAAACTATTTCATTAAATCAATAAGAACAGATTCGTGAAGTTCTTCACATGTATGACCATCAATCAAAATGTTGATGTCATTTGCAAAAATGGTAAAACAGCACTGCAGCTTTGTACATTGAAGTAAGTCATTTATAAATATGAGGAACAGTAAAGGACCAAGAATGGATCCTTGGGGAACTCCACATTTAATGGTTCTCCAATCAGATGAAACTAGACCACTATGGATCTCATCAGAACTATCTACTACTACTTTTTGCTTTCTATCTTTGAGGTATGAATCTAACCACTTATTTGGTACGTCACTTATTCCTTATAGGTTTGCTTTCTGTAATAGGATTGGAGGTTCTCAGTTTCAAAGGCTTTTGACAAGTCAAAAAATAATCCTATTGTTGCCATTTTGTTATTAACTGAATCCAGAACTTTATTTGTGAAAGCATAGATTGCTTGTTCAGTTGACAGACCCTTTCAGAAACCAAATAGACTTTTGCTGAAAATGTTATATTCATCTACATGTTCCAAAATTATCATATACAAAACTTTTCCAGAACCTTTGAAAAAGCAGTTAGAAGAGAAATCAGCCTGTAATTTGTGACTTCAGTTTTGTCACCTTTCTTCAAAAGGGGTTCTACAACATCATGTTTGAGTCAGTCAGGCACTGTTCCTTATTGTAAGGATGTATTGAAAATGTGGACAAGTACATCACTAATAGAAGCACAGCTCTGTTTTAGTAAATTATTAGAGGTATTATCTACCCCAGTGGAACATGTATTCTTGAGAGGGATGATTGTTCTTTTACTTTCAGATGCTGTGACAGCTCTAATATGAATTTTACTTTTATGTTTGGGTATAGTCTTTTGCATATGACTCAGAACTTAATTAACAGAGTCTATTTCTTTGAAACTGACAAGAAGTGTTTCTTGAAAATATTGGCTACATTTTCAGGATAGTCTACTAGATTTCCTTCGTGTTTATGTTTGAGTTCTTCTAAAGTTATTATGGTTTTTGGACTCTCTTCTAACAATATTCCAGATAGTCATCATTTTGTTATGAGAGTTATCAATTTCTTGCTCATAATACAATGCTTTTGATTTTTGTATTACCTTCACTAGTAGCTTATACAGTACATTTTATAATGCCCAGTTTACAATGTCTCCTTAGACATTCTAACTGCAGTGTAATGTTCTTCCCATGTTTTCATGATTGTTTAATTCCGTTTGTGATTCAGGGTTTGTTCAGTGATATACCAGTATTGCTTCTAATAAATGTTTTTGGGAATACCTCTTCAAAGATGGCTGAGAACTCATTTATGAATATATTAAATTTAGCATTAACCTCAGCCACCTTGTATATTGGACACCAGTCCATCTGTTGCAGTTTTTGTTTAAAGACTTCCTGTGTGTCACTAGTCATTGACCTAATGGATTTCCAGGTGAGGATTAATTTCTTGAGGGGTGTACTGTCATGCAGAGTGAGGAGTTGTCTGTCACTGTCAGACAATACATTCAAGACAGGGGTGACAGTAAGCGATGGTACCTACTTAAATCTATAAATATATTCATATCAAAGTCTGACTCTCAGGTGTGATCCTAATGGGAAAGTCAACTACTGGAATAAGGTTATATGAATTCATTGTTGGAGTTCTACTTTTTTCTTGTTTTCAGTTAAAGAGCCTACATTCAAAAACCCCAGAAAGATAATTTCATTATTTTTAGAAAATAAATCAGATTACAATAATTCTATTTGAACCAAAAGGCTCCAGGTACCCTGTAAATTGCCACCACTATTACTGGGGAGCTAGCTACTTTAATTTCTATTACATATGCTTCAATCAGTTGTTCTAAACAGCATTTCCTTACATCTAGCGATCTAAACATGACATTATTTTTAACAAAAAATAGCTACACCATCTCTTTCCTTGTTCCTTGAGTAGTGGCTTGCAATGTTGTTGTCAGAATCTAAATGAAATAAGTTAATGCAACTTGTGATATAATGTTTGGTAAAGCATAATATTTGAGCACTGTTTATACAATTCCTGTCATTTATATTAAATGATAGCTGCCCTATTTTGCCACTAAGACCACTAATGTTTTGATGAAAGATAGATGGGTTAGACTTATTTGTTGAGGTATCACATATTTTGGGTGCTTCTTGTTCTTTGCATCTGCAGTTACAAATTCTCAGAGGGTTCATCAGATCACTTTTAAGCTACTTCTCTACTGTTTCACTCCTGAACAATGGGCGGGAGAAACATACTCTTAAATTTTTCCACACAAGCTGTGATTTCTCTTATTTTATCATGCTCATTTCTCCCTAAGTAGGTGGGTGCCAACAAAATATTTTCACACACTGAGGAGGAAGTTGGTGACTGATATTTCGTGATAACATCTTGCCACAATGAAAAACGCCTTTGTTTTAATGAGTGCCACCCCAATTCCTGTACCATACCCATGACACCCTCTCCTTTATTTTGCGATGATACAAAACGAGCTCCCATTATTTTGACTTTTTTGATGTCCTTCATGGATCATATCTGTATCAGATCCCACACCACACAGCACTACTCCAGGAGAGGACAGACAAGAGTAATGTAACCAGTCTCTTTCATAGACCTATTGCATTTTCTAAGTGTTCTGCCAATAAATCACAGTCTTTGGTTTGGTTTTCCCACAACATTACCTATGTGACTGTTCCAATTTAAGTTATTCATTACTATAACCCCTAAGTATTTAGCTGAATTCAAAGGCTTTAGATTTCTGTGATTTATGGTGTAACTGAAATTTAGTGGATTCCTTTTAATACTCATGTGGATGATTTCACACATTTCATTATTTAGAGTCAACTGCCACATTTTGCACCATACAGATGTCTTATCTAAATCATTTTGCCATTTGTTTTGATCATATGATGATTTCACAAGATGGTGAATGACAGCATCATCTGCAAACCATCTAAGAGTGCTGCCCAGATAGTCTCCTAAATAATTTACGTAGATCAGGAACAACAGATGGCCTATAACACTCCCTTGGGAAATGCCAGACATTACTTCTGTTTTACTCAATGACTTTCCATCAGTTTCTGTGAACTGTGACTTTTCTGACAGGAAATCATGAATCCAGTTGCACAACTGAGATGCTACTCCATAGGCAAGCAACTTGGTAAGTCCCTTGTGCAGAATGGTGTCAAAAGCGTTCTGGAATTATAAAAATACTGAATTAATCTGTCACCCTCTATCGATAACACTCATTACTTTATGAGAATAAAGACCTAGTTGTGTTTCACAAGAACAATGCTTTCTGAATCTCTATTGGCTATTTGTGAATAAATCATTTTCTTTGAGGTGATTCATAATGTTCGAGCACAGTACATGTTCCAACATCCTACTGCAAATTGAGATTAGTGACATGGGTCTGTAGTTTGCTGGGTTACTTCTGTTCCTTTCTTGAGTATTGGTGTGGTCTGTGCAACTTTCCAGTCCCTGGGTATGGATCTTTCTATCAGCGAGCAGCTGTATACAATTGCCAAATGTGAAGCTGTTTTATCAGTGCACTCTGAAAGGAACCTGACTGGTATACAATCTGGACCAGAGGTCTTGTCTTTATTAAGTATGTAAAGCTGCTTTGCTACACCAAGGATATCTACTTCTAAATTACTCATGTTGACATTTGTTCTTGATTCAGATTCTGGAATATTTACTTAATCTTTTTTTGTGAAGGAATTTCAGAAAACTGTGTTTAGTAAATCTGCTGTAATGCACTGTCATGAATATCGTCAGCATTGTTATCACACAGTTGTGAAGTTTAAAGCAACATGTGCTGAATTAACTGTTGAACTAACACATTGTATGCTGGATACACTATGAGCCAGAAAGTACAAAACTGACTGAAAGCACGAGATGGAATAGTGGATGTAGCTAGATTACTGCAAGCATTGACAGCCAGTTTGAACAATGCAAGGACAGTGGTGCCTACATTACAAGAAGCAGTACATCATGCTGTCCACAGGAAATTGAGTTCTATGTTGTTGCCTCCACAGCTATTACTAGCCAGACTATGCAGAGAACAGAAGGAATTACAACAGAGAGTGGAACCAACCGTGGGAAGCTTGGCATTATTTTACTGTGTCAACCATTGAAATGAGCTGATGGAGCAAGGTTACTTTTGGTAATTCAGTTCCCAGTTGCAGGCATGAATGCCCAATATCAATGTTTCACACTATGCCCCTATCCAGTGAAGTGAAAAATTATAGGGAAGTGGGTGCTGATACAAACCAACTTATGGGGGATATCAGAGGCAAGTATACAATTTACTTGAGTAGAATGACACAGATTTGCCCACAGGCATACAAGGTACAATTATTGTTGTGAAACACTGAAGCAACTGAATGTAAAAAGGAATTATTAACTCCACATACTCACATACAGAGAGTAGGCACACCATGAGTCTACTCTGTTTTTTCACCAGAAGTAGTTATCATAAACTGCTACGAATGAAATATGGTACAACCTGTGACATGACAGGCATGATGTTCCATCTTTCAGCTATGGGTGCTGGTGTGATTACACTTACGTGGACCCACAGCCTATGTTGTATTGATTGGACAAACAGCTACAGGTGCTGTAAACCCAAAACCTAACCTTCCTGAATAAGAGCTTGAATCCAGGTGTCCTACTTCACTAAATGACTTGTAGTGATACAAAAAGGGTGAATCAGATTGGAGCAAATGCTCCAGCACATGCAGGAATAGTGCAAGAGAGAATATCACAACATAATGAATATAAGAGTTACATCTTCCAGAGTTGTAGAGGTACTGATTATCATTTGTGTAACCTAGTCTTGCTTTATTCTGTACACTGATCAGAGTTTCTTGTATGCCAAATACCCATTGATTGGTTTGTTAATAGAGCTAACAATTACTACATGATTATGTGTTATCCCAGTAGATAAACTTGTAAATTTATGGAGGAGTGTGTTAAAATGTAAGTAAAGACTTTGATAAAGGTCAATCTGGTTAATCCAATGGACTGAATACAAAATGTAAGGTTATAAGAGTCAAGTGATTCCATGGCAGTGGAACAATAACTAAATCATAGAGTGTATAATCATTGATGTCACATGTGTATGATGAGACTGTTACAGATATACTCCAAGCAGAAAAATATGAGGCAAATTTTATAAAGTAAGGGGGAAATGTTACACCCCAGAATAGTATTTGAGATGGACATCAAAAATTGTCAAAGTTCTTCCCTGACAATATCGGAGGCTGTGCAGAATGAGCCAATGATTAGCAGAATGCCAGTAAGAAAGAAACACTGATTGAGTAGCAGTTAACACAGAAGTTACTGCAACATTACAAACTGGCCGAGCGCTCAAGCAAGCAAATGTAACACAATGAATCGTGGCAACAGAAGGGTATCATCATAATGGTGACTGTGGAGTGTCACAAGAAGGCCCAGATCTATCATAAGAGTAAGTATTCAGTTACTGATGCTGCAGAAAAGAGCATTTGAAAGGTGAAGTTAAGAAATCCTGAGATCTGACCAAATAGGAAAATGAGAACGCATGATGTCACTGCTGCCTTACCAGAATACACAAATGTGCCCAGCATAAATATTAATCCTGTCCTGGTGACTTTCTGTTCAGTTTTAAGTGATCTTGTCAAGAGTGGAGGCTTATTATGGTCAACCCTCTATTCGACTAGTTGCCTTCAAACTTCTGTCGAGCAACAAGACCTGTTGAGGTATTTAGCTGCTGTGAGCTACACTGCCTACTACTGCACTAAAACTGATGGTGTGTTGTGACTGCCACAATCCAGCTGGCCTTCTGGGATCTGACCAGCATGACGTAGGAGCATATCGTCATCCATCATTGTAAGGGTGAGCCATTGGTGCTGTTTGCCCTGGTTGCTGAAGCAGACACTGATGCCCTCTCTCATAATGGGAGGCTGTGGCCTTCCTCTGCACAGCTACATGAGCTGCAAGCAGGGCTGGAGGGAATCTCTGCTGCGAGCTGATGTTCGATGTCAACGAGAATACTCTGGATATCAATTAGCAGAACTGCAGACCACTGTCCCATGCTTTGTAGGTGACTATGTGGGTCATGATCTGCTCATGACATAGCAGCCTGCTACGTGAGCCATCTCTGCCACTCCAAAACTGCTAGGCCTGCATACAGCAACACCTGCTGGCCTGGCGAGTGTTCCACCAGCATGCCTAAGCTGCTGGAATTCTGGGGAACAGAGCTGTGTACTCGTGATTAATACATATATAACTGGCAGTAATGTTTTCTCAATGCTTTTGAGTGTCCTCACCACCACAACCTGCATGGCACAATCCCATCTACTGACCATTTACAGTTTTTTCTAATTCATCATCCACTAGTTTTAATACACTCTGCATGTTGATTACAGCTTTGTTTTGCCATTCCCCTGGAATTTCTTTGGGGCTCTCATTCATAAGTTTATCGATATGACACCTTTACTATAATTGAGGGTGTTGTGTATTTCAGCAACAATAGAATATTCACCAACTTTTTCTTCTATAGTAACGACTGGATGTCATTGTCTTTGTTAGCAAAGTACCATTTTGCGTCCTTTTAATTGATTTAGAGGCCCAAGCAAGTTCCTGTACATTCTTTAGGACAATCTATTGAATGTGTCCTCTTTTCTCTTCATCACAAAGTATATTATAATAATGTAATATTGTTTTTCTGTACTATTACTCATTCTTGAAATATATGTTGTTAGGGTGGGGGCTGTTTGTAATATCTTTTTTAGAGTGGGTAGTAGAGCTCTCTAGTGACCAACTTTTCCATTGGGAATACATCATTTGTTTCTGTTGCTAAAAGTAATTTTGAGTCCCAGATAAACTAGGGAATGAATGGTCCAACCAGACAGAGACTCATTGTCTCAGTGGGCTTCATACAACTGAGCTGTGGCAGGTTCTGCAAATGGTTCCCCAGAAATGACTGTTCAGTTCAACAGTTCTCTACCACATCAGAATAATAGCACTGAGGTAGAGGCTTTTTTTTGCTTGAAATTTGTACCATCCTCACAATCTGGCCAGTGAAGTAAAGATTCCCATTCCTTGTAAGACACAATGCTCCACCACTGCAATGCTTGGTGTCCCAGATGCATACACAGAGCTTATAGCTATGGAACAAGTACTAATCTAATCTAATCGACATAGGGGAAGAGGAGGAAGGCAAACAGAAAAGAATACTGTACTTGGGTATCTGATGGCAGAGGAGCATGTTAACCTAGAGCAGAAGTGTACAGACTTGCTAGTACTGTGGGCCACAAACCCCTCACTGGTAACAATATAAGGGCTGGAAAAAAAATTGTTTCATAAATATTATCCAGCTGAAACATGCCATTTCATAGTTTCCACAAGGGCTCACCCTTCTTTTTCGGGAGGAAATGAAAGATGATTTTTTTTTTAACAAAAAAGAATGAACAGTGAGGTGTGGGTCACCATAAGATCAATGGTAGGTCACAGAGATGTCCACTGTCTGTGCATCTCTGACCTAGAATTAAACAGATATTTGATAGTGGTGAATAAGACTTGGAAACTGTTTCATTTGAATGGTAATCTTTATTTCAGCTATACCAGGAAACTGTTATACACTATACAAAGCATTACACAAACACAAAGCCTCTGTGACATACAAGAATACATTATTACACAACAAAGCACCAAGAAATTATAATTTAAGTAATGAAAAATAAAATTTATTAATTGAGTTTATATGTACTCATAGTACATTTCATGTTTCAGTCTCAAAATACTTTTGGAAAAATATTATGAATAAGTGTTAATCAAATACACAAAAGAGCATATTTGCCACATTATTTCATTACACAAAATTCATTAAAGAGTCTCCCTAAATTTGCATTTGGTAACCCTATGAAATGCCACACAGAAAAGGGACATATACAAAAGTAAAATTATGTGTGTTTAACAATACATTGAATTACCTTCAATAATAAGAGTCATGTTGCCAGCTGCACAAGAAAAAGATGTGCATTTTTAAACAGATCTTTTCAGTTTTTAATTATTATAGCTACAGAAAGAAAGGTCCAAACAATAGATCTCTTTCACAAAATCAAAGGTACCCAAGTACATTATCAAGGAAACAGCAAGAAAAACTCCAACTTTCATTATGTCCAACTAGCTTGCAGACAATTTCTTCTCTTTACCCGCAAAACTGCAGATGATTATGTGCTCCGCAAAACACTGATGCCAATACAACCAACACAGTATTCTGTACTAAAACAACTTTTTTTCTCCTGAATGGCTGACCTAATTGTAACCAAGCTCTCAACCATCATTGTCAGCAAATTTATACAAAGAGAACAGCAATTCCAACAACAAACTTGTGTAGGTGGTAGTATGGACAAAAAAATCCTGTAAATATGGACTCTGAAGTACATACCTCATGAGCTATGGGCACTTATGCATTTTTGCTACTTTGAAACACACCTCTTCTACTGAGTAAGTGGTCATATCTCTTAAGTTATGTGCTTCAGAGTTTATGTTTACTGGAAGTTTTTTTCTTGTTTTGATCCATACTACCGCCTCAAAGTTTGTCGATGGAGTTCTAGTTCACCCTGTATAACTGACCCTTAACAGCTCACATTGGATCAACATGACAAGTGTGTTTCTTCTGCTGCTGATCTTTCTCATGAAGTGAGGAACAAATGCAGCTGATCCCATGTAAAATTCTCTGGTTTCAGCCTGTATGCTCTGTATTTAAAACCATTGTCAGCCTCATTATTTCCTTCTATGGTGCATTTTGAACTGACATGACCACCTGTCTTGCTCCTTATTTCAGCAAAATGACCTGACGCAATCACTCATGTTGCTCAGTGTTTTGATAAAAAGTGAGCATATAGTGTTATTATACTATATATTTCATTTTTTTTCAACATACAAGTAAATTCACCACTATCACTGTTCTGACTATTACATGTCTTGTTAAGTATTCACTGTACGCAACAAAGGTTCCAATGTTGTTTCTCATGTCTTTTCAGAAAATGTCAAAGTTCCTCGCCAATAAAGGAATTATGGCAGAGCTGCTGCTGCAAACTGAAGACAAATAGTCTCTGTGTGAGATCATACAAAATGAAGATTGGAGTGTGAATAGGAATGTGACAAAACGGACCATACACCAAAGACATTAAGATGTGAAATGGAGAAGGCTATTAAGACTCTCAGAAAGATTAAAGCAATAGGTTGTGATAAAATACTAGCTGAACCTCTAAAGGCCTTGAGATATAGAATAATATGAATCTTAGCAAACTCATCAATAGGATATAGAGGACATTTGGCCTGAATATATTCTTAAAAATTTTCTTATACTCTTACCAAAGAAACAATACCAATGAATGCAAATATTACGGGCAGTTAATTTCATACTGCACATTTCGAAGGCCTTGTGTAGCTTTTTACTCAAAAGATTGGAAAGAAAAGTTGAAGAAAACATGGGGGAAGGATTAGCTTGGATTTAGGAAAGAAAAAGGAACACGAGATGCTATTAGATGTTTGGGGATGTTACGGCTAAGAATGCTAGAAGTTAACACAGATAAGTACATTATTTCTGTTGGCTGGCAAAGGTATTTGATAGAGCTGACTGGAGTATTCCCGTGAAGACCTTAGAAGATGTTGTGTAGACTAAAAGAACAGGAAACTCATATAGGACTATGAGGAAACAAACAAGGCTGGGCTGATATCAGAAGATGTGTTAGACAAGGTGGTTTTTGTCACTAACTCTTTTCAATATTTATACAGAGAAATAAACAGACTATTAGAAAAAAAGCAAGAGGCATAATAAGAGGAGCAAGAGGAGAACAAAGGCAATTTAAATATGCAGATGATCAAACAGTGTCAGCTGAAACAGAGGAAGAACTATAATTTATGATGTAGAGGATTGTAAATGTGAGAAAAGAGTATGGAATGAGGATTAATACAAGAAAGACCACAGTGATGAGAATCTGCTAACGTAGGTTCTGTCAAAATATGATTGGAACAAAAGACTTTGGACCAATTAAAATCTTTTTGATACCTAAAATGTTTTTTGGCTTAAAATGAAAGCTCTGTGCAGGAAATAAGAAGCAGAATATCTATGAGTAAAATAGATTTTGTAAAGGTGAAAGTTTCACTGACTCCAAAAAACATTCTGATAAAATTAAAAAAGAGACTTGCCAAGTGTTTTGTCTGGAGGGTCATATCATATGGCAGTGAATCATGAGCAGTCAAAATGAAAACGGAAATTTACCTGGATAGCTCTGAAATGCAGCTGTGGAGAAAAATGTTAAACAAATTTATTTATTTATTGTCCTCTGAATCAATACTGTACATGACATGCACATGGTGATGCATGGACTGACAATTTGGCAAATGAGGAAGTACTTCTAAGAATAGGAGGGGTAAGAAAACCAGTGGAAATGATAAGACTGAGGAAAAAATCTAGCCTGGGACATATACTGTGAAGAAATTGCCAACTCACAGAATGAAAGATTGCAAGAAAGGGAGTGAGAGGGAGAAGAAGACTTTGAATGCTGGATAACATTAAAAGGCAGATGAAGGATGAAGCATGGGGCAACGGAAAGCGTAGAGCATCTGGCTGGTACCTGTTATAAGATAGATATACCAATGAAGAAGTAACAGTGAGCAAATCAAATTACACATAAAACCAGTTTAAAAATTGGAGAAGACCAAAAATCTGCTACATCATTTCTTGGAAGTTGGACATTTTAGAGCTGACCAAAAAACGAAGACACCAATGCAATTCTTTCCCTTTATTTTGATAAGAAATGAATGGATGTCACTGTTATGTACACTAATACACACATTATGCCATTTGTTGAACAGTCTGGCACTTACATTGCATTACACGGCAATTACAGTATTGGCCAGAAGAACAAGGTCAGCATCTGTAGGTTTTTTTCCATTCGTTAATGTGTCTGTTCTGAATTTGTATACCGTTTACCAGCTGATCTCACGCAAGAAAGTAACAAGACGAGAATTCCCGAGTAATCTGTCTAAGGACTTGCTGGTCGAATATTTTGCCAAAGAACATACAAGCTGAGGAATTATTAAACAGCAATAAAAAAAGTAGTCACCAGTATACATTAAAAAAGCATAATTGTCACTGACATAGTGATAATGTAAATACTACATTGCTTTACTAACCAGGGCCCTACATTCTGCTTATAAGCTGACTAGTTGATGTAAGTACTACACTGCTTCACTAACCATTGCACTGCATTCTACTTATAAGCCGACTAGCTGATGTAAATACTACAATGCTTTACTAACTGGTGCCCTACTTTCTACTTATAAGTTGATTAACTGATATAAATACTATGTTGCTTTACTAACCGGTGTCCTACATTCTACATATAAGCTGACTAGCTGATGTAAATACTACATTACCTTACTAACCGGTGCCCTACATTCTGATTATCAGCTGACTAGCTGAACCTGTAATAGGATATCTAATCTACAGTCTGTGTGCCCAGACAAGATAGGTCTAACTGCTATATCTGACATCAAGAAACATCTTGAAATTCTAACATTTAATGTTCCAGATTTTAAAAAAACTGAAATACCAATATGTGATTTCTGTCTTAATACCATCCTTGAAAGAAACAGAAATTACTGTATACTTCTGTATTCTAAGAACTGTGGGGCACTTTAGGAATCTGTATTTTACCTCAACTCAGCTTAAACATCACATGAGTTTGGTATTTTAAACAGGAAACATGAAACAGTTTTTAATTTTTCAGTGTGTATTCTTTTCCCAACTACTAATGCAGTTCTTACATTCCTGCAACTACCAAACAGAGGAACTATGTAATTCCTTTTCTCATAAGTAAATCTGAAAGATTTTACAATTCCAGCAAAACCAAGAACACATTTCAAGGAGCAATGTTTGACATTCTTATTTTCTTGGTTCTGAAAATACAGCTCCATTTTGAACCAGATGGAACAAAATTCAAATTAACTTGTGTGTATTGCATTTTGTATGATTTCCTTTATATCTGAAGTGAAGCGTTCTGAGCACCTGTCATAACTTCGTAATACAATTACTGAACAGATCTGATCCTAGTCATCTCCAACAGCTGAAATTGTAACTCCTTGTCATCACAAAGTATGACACATATAGTTAAGTTATATAATGATTATTGTGCCAGAAGCTAGACTGTCAAAATATAAACAGCTGTACTTTTTCTCGTTATAATGAAACCACAGAATGCAATACATAAATGTATGGAATGCAATAAGAAGTTGTACATTGTAATATCAAATCCAAAGACCTTAACCAAGGAAATGGTTTCGTATTTTGTTTAAGCAGCTACTGACAATACAATATTACAAAGGTAACCTACACATACTGTGATACATCATGTATAAAAAGCCATTAGTAACAGCAGATCACATTTAAACAGAAAACAGCACCCCTCCTTTGTTTCCACCATACTGGGATTCCCACCAGAGTACTGGTTCTCAATTTCAAACAGGATACCTGTGTCGTCTGTTGAGAGTCTGACTATTAATTCTGATACACAGATGCAATAAAGTTAAATTACATTAGGGTAGCATATAATACACAGAACTTTGTATATTACAAATTTTTGCTGCTTTTTTTGTTATGGTAGACATAAATGTAAGTGTAGAAACCATGTTACAAGCTATAATTTTTACTGTTACTTTAAAACTCTGGTGGTACACAAGCAGTCCCCACTCCTCCCCCCTTCATACACACCCCTGAAACCATAAATGTAGCTCAACAGATATGTCGCAGCACATTCTCATACTCATCGGGTGTTAAATGATTGAGTACCTCACAAAACTTCAACTCTGGGTGCATACACCTCCTTGAACACACATTTCTTACATCAGTTACGCTATTTAAGTATTCTCTTTCTGGAACAATCTCAGCATAAATCCTGGAATATGATATGAAGCAGCAAGGAATAAAATTTTCAAAATATGCACCAGTGCAAACATCACACTTCCGTGCCTTCTGCAAGTACTCCACAACAGAATTTGGTAGAGTGCGCCATGGTACAGGCACTCTGAAACAAGAAAATGTCATTTCAAAGTGAATATCAAGGGAAAAAATAATGGTACCACTCAATATACAAGCAGATTCACATTGCTACAAAATCTGCCACATCATCACAACTGTCTGTTAAAAAAATGGCTACATGTTTCTCAAAACCACACTGTTTAGAATTACAAAACTATTTTCACAAGAGGGGATTAATAAGCATGGGAAAAACTGTAATAAATTAGAAATAGTAAGGCAGTTTTTTTTCTTTGTGTGTGTGTGTGTGTGTGTGTGTGTGTGTGTGTGTGTGTGTGTTAATTTGGTAGCTAAAGAAGCCAGCTGCATTTTCCTGACAGCTTCAGTATTTCTGCTGCTACCTTTGGTTCAGTAGATTTTTTTTGTGAGCAGTTGTGAAACCCAGAAGATGGTGATCTTTGTCACATTCAGATAATATTTTGAAAGATGTTAAAAACGGATTCTTTACTGATTCTCTCTTTTCTCATCATTGCTTTGATTGTGATACACAAGTCTTGGAGCACTAGGGCCTCCTTCGTGATTCTCGGTTCTTCACAGAGAGATGGTCTGACACTTTGTTCTTCATCATTCAGACTTGTTTCACAACACTGGAAGTGTCTGTGCCACTAACCACTATTGTATGATCAAACATAGTTGCTGTACACTTCCACCAGCTTATCATAGATTGTTGCAGGGTTGTTCCACTACAAATTCAGAAAATGAATTACCAGCCTAACCCACTTTATCAACAGGCCACACCACTTCGCTTTGGTTCCTCTAGTGGCATGATATAGTACTGGGATGTAGTACTGGGGCACAGTGAAATATATCTACCAGGGCTGCAGATGTGTGTGTGCAAACAAACATGCGTAAGCACTTAAGTAAAGAGTAAAGTTAATCTGCATAACATTCTTCTTTACATGACATTTTAAAAAAATGATGCATGTATTTCAATTAAATAGGTTAACTGATATACTGTACAAGTGCATTCTTTTGTTGTGATTTATGAACCGTAAAAATTTATCAAAAATCAATTAGGTTTATAAAGAGCCTGCTCCTCCATATTCAAGCATTTCACAATTGTTAGCGGAATTCAAGTCTGTAGTACTTGTACTTGAGATGATTCATGTGGACATCTGAACATTGCAGAAGATGGAAGGAATATTATAACTTAATGTCCTTTTGATGTCGGTGTTCTTAGAGACTGAGCTCAGTTTCAAATTGAACATGGGTAGGGAATGCAATTGACTGTGGCCTTTCAAAGGGAACAATCCTACTATTCACTTTTATTGAGTTGGCGGATCAATAGCTTTTCTTGCACAAAGATTGTGTGTGCAAATCTCTCTGTCACCTCACTCAATCTGAAATTAGAACAACAGATGAGGAAATGAGAAAGTGCACAATACCATAATGGAGTTAAAAGGTGTTCAAAATAGCTGACACCATAAGCCTATCAGAAGGAAGAATACCGCATATTTTACATTGTTAGGGACAACTCTGAACAATACCACATTTGTGGAACAGCGACAAAAATTAGATGAGAAAATAAATTTTTCAGCAATATTTGGACCAGTTTTGAAGTGAACATTACTGATTTTTGTGGTAACAAAGCACATGAGAAAAGTATGTGCAACAGTAAAGCAGTTTGATGACAACACAAAAATGTATGATACAGGGCAAGCATTTGCATATACATGTCCAAAATAGCCAAAAACAGAGTCCATGACAATAGCAAAGTTCAGTTCATGAGAGCAGCGTATTAGTAATGATCGTAACAGTGCAAGTGAGAGTGAATTATGAATTTTGTGGTCTCTTCCCCAGCTTATATGTCAGCAGTTGGTGCCTCAATGTGCCATGGTAGTACTGGTAGGCACGGGCATCAGTGAGGCCCTGCCCCAGGGCCGTTGGTGGCGCGGGCTGCCAGCTGGCCTGAACTGAGCCTAGCAAAGGTGCATGCAAGCTGGCAGCATTGGCTCATATGGGTGCCCTGCAGAGGTGGAGGCAATGTCCAGTGCTGGTCTGACAGCTTCCAGACCAGCAATGGCCTGATTGGTCCTCACTCAGTATAGGAGGGGGAAAATTGCAGATTTACTGGCAGCAGAGGAGGAACCCACCAGTGAAGGGTGGTAATATGGGTGTGTTACAATAATTTTGTGGATCAATTTGTTACTGTGAATGAAAAATCAATTCATCCCTTCATACCAGAAACAAAAAATCAACCGAAGTATGTGTGGAAACTGTGGGCCAGAACTACACAAGGCAAAGCCTGCCACAGGAGTTGTAGCCCATGTTTTCGGGGTACAGAAGGGATTCTTGTTATTGAGAATCTTGCAGAAGGAACAAACAATAACTGGCAAGACTTAAAAAGTCTTCTAGACAAACTAAATTAAATAAAACATGTAAAGAGAAGCCTGGGAAAAGTTACATCAGCATACCTGCACACAATGGTGCTTTGGTACACAGAAAATTGTGCAATTTCAAGTAAAAATTCTTGGATTACTCACCAAATTCACCAGATTAGGCACCCCTCTAACAATCACTTATTTCCACAGATCAAACTTTTTTTGGCTATAGATCTTCTGAGTGTGATGAGAGCTTTATGTCAGTTGTAGACAGGAATTTTGTAGACATTTCAATAATTACACTTGACGGATATGATCTACTCACCGGAGAATGTTGTACAAAGTCTCTTTTTAGTTCATGCTCTGTGTTGAGAAGTTAGTGTGTTTTTGACATAAACGACATTGCATTTCACTGCCTGATTGAGGAATTTTCAACTAACCATACACTTTCTGTGACACTCACTAAGACCGCTATGTTTTTTATGCCCCAGATGTGAGTTTCCCCTGCCACAAGAATGCCACAAATTCTTCTCTCCCATCCCTGCTGCCAAGTCATGTTCCCCATCCCCTGCCCCTCTCCCTCCTTTCAGTACTTACCAACACAGTATAAATTTTATAGCATTTGATGCACTGTTGCAAGAGAAGCAAAGAGAGGAACATACCTTCTTTGCAGGTTCTTCGGTACATCCTTGCTTTGGAAAGTTGGGAAAGAAAATAAAATTTCAAATTGATCCCTATATTTCTTTCCAAATGACCACAAGGAGGATAATGACATAACAGATAACAAACAATGATCACAAATGACACGAAGATAAAACAAATTAAATGCAAAATAGTACGTACTAATAGATTCAGTTACTCAGTCATATAAAATTCATCCAGTAACATGACACAGCTAGTGTTTTTGCTTTCTATCATTACTTTGCTTGAAGTGTAAGTCAAGCTGCACTGTTTGTACTGAAGCATGTGCAAAGTGATCTGATATTCACAGTTATAGAGTGAGGAGTCTATTACTGAAATCCCAATTTCTCGGACAGCCCTTGGATCTGCCAATACCTGCACACAACCTGTTCAGCGACTTCCGTACAAGCCATGACTGTTTAACATTGAGGCAGAAAACATTCTTGTGGCAGCATCTATGTTTACAACGTCTCCCCACTTATCTTCCACAGCTCTACCATGGACTGTGGCAGGCCGTAATTAGGTGGAACCCAAGTACTCAAGAAAATGTTATTACATTACACTACACTGTCATTCAGTAATCTAATGCCCATTTTGTGGATGAAATTCATGCAACTGAATCTTCAATCAGTTTTTCTGTGCAGCAAACACTAATGTTTGTAATGGTGAGCGACGCCACTGTGAGCTTGCTAATCAGCTCATAATGCTGTTCCTCACAGGTACTTGTTATCTGATATTGATAGAGCAGCCCTTAAATGATAGTGTCTTATCCAATACTATCCTAAGATACTCTGGCAGCATCATGGTACTCCATGGTGATGTCACTGTATTGTATGTGCTTTGTTCTGCTTGCTTCCCAATTTCTCAAGTGGAAGGCACAAAGCTGTTTTCTGGTAGTTTATGTAGTTACCCGTAGATGACTACCCAGTGCAGCTATGTCATTACGCAATATCTCAAAGTCGGAATGGTGATAAAAAGGCAACAACAAGTGTGTGGCAGTCTCCATTTATTTTATTTATTTATTATTTATTTATTTTATTTATCCATCCGTTGACAATAAATATTGTATGGACGTTGTCAAGGGTACATGTAAGCCATTTCAAAGAAATGGGACACAAACAATATATTTGTAAAAAAGTACAAAACAAAATAATACAATGAGGTTAATAATAATACAATGAAATTAATATAACTTATATACATCCCTGCTTGTTATTTTAAATGCATAGTCTGTTTTTCATAAGGCTTTAGTTTTGTCCTCCCTAAACGGCAAGTCCTTATATACACAACACTGCTTAAGTATATATTTACATCACACAACACCTGTCCTTTAAGTATGTAAATGTAATGAATGATTAGGTAATGAATGATTAGGTACAGATAGAGTATTTTCCATTTTGCCTTTATAAATATCATCAGAAAAAATTTATTGACCTACATAGTCATTTACAGAATAAAAACATTGTTCTACTAGAAATTTTTTAAATTCTGTTTTAAATTTGTTATCATCTTCTAACTGCCTGATGTTGACTGGCAGTGTGTTGTACAGTTTTGCACCGATATGGCTCACATGCCTTTGTGTATTCGTTCTTTTTGTTCGCCGAGTATGGAGTGCTGCGCTATTACGGGTATTGTAGTTACGAAAGTCGGCATTTGTCTGAAAATCTGCAATGTGGGTCCTGACATATAATACACATTTGTATATGTATAATGATGGTATAGTAAATATTCTAAGCTTTTTGAATATGGGTTTGCAGTGTGCCTGTGGATGACTGGGTTATTATTCGGATGGCCCTCTTCTGCAACAAAAAATTTTGTTTTAGGTGCCCTGTTGTGGAACCCTAAAATATTATTCTGTATGTGGCAAGAGAGAGAAAATAGCCGAAATATGCCATTCTGGCACCCTCTGAGGTACAAACATTTGCAATAATTCTGAGGGCAAAACAGGCTGAATTAAGTTTCTGTGCAAGTTTTATTACGTGGTCATTAAAATTTAAGTTTTCATCCACATGAATCCCCAGCAATTTTGTGGATGTCACTCTGTCTAAGACTTTGTCACCCCACACCAGATTGAGATTTACATTTTGACATCTTTTCCCAAACTGCATATAATTTGTTTTATTTACATTCAATGTCAACCAGTTCGCATTGAACCAAGAGTGGATGTAATTTAGTACTTTATCAGCAGTTGTTGGAAGCAATTGCTTTGGTGCACTTATTATCACACTAGTATCATCTGCAAATATTATTGCTTTGGCTGCATCATCTGAGGTGTGAAAATCATTTATATATGCAAGAAACAGTATGGGGCCCTAGGATGCTGCCTTGTGGTACTCCTATTTCTACATTTTTTGCCTCCGATACTGAATTTATTTTGTGGTTGGAATAAGCTGATGTCAGTCCGACAACCTGTGTTCTGTTTTTTAGGTATGATTCAAACCATTTTTTTCCTATCCCATGTATACCCAACACTTCCGATTTTTCTAAAAGAATGTCCTGGTTCACAGTGTCAAAAGCTTTGGAGAGGTCTAAATTTACTCCTACTACACTATAATCTTTTTCTAGATTTTTGATTATTTGTTCAGCGTACCACATTACTGCTGTTTCAGTATTTTTACATGTTTGGAAGCCATGCTGATTTCTGTTTAGTAAATTATGGTCATTTAGATATTTGTTGGTTCAGTGCTTCATCAGTTTTTCTAATATTTTTGAAAATACTGAGAGGAGAGATATTGGGCGATAGGTTTTTACCTTATACTTGTCGCCGTTTTTAAATAATGGCTTCACTTTTGAAATTTCCAGCCTTTCTGGAAAAGCTCCTTCAGTGAATAATAAATTGGCTATGTGTGCAAAGGGCTTTGCGATTTGTGGTGCTGTCCTTGTTACGATTGACACAGGTACCTCATCTATGCCAGCCGACATTTTGGGTTTCAAGCTTTGTATCACTTTCAACACTTCACCCTCATTTGTTGGCTCTACCCTCATCCTACAAGCTGGTTTTGGATATTCAGGTTTTTCTTCGTTTGTAAATTTTAAGCTTAATTAAGTTGTTGCATTTATGAAATAATTGTTAAAATAGTTTGGCAAATCTTGTTTATTAATATTGACATTTTTTAAAGTTTTGAGGCTAATGTCCTGGTTTTCACAACTCTTCCCCATTTCAGTCTTCACAATACCCCATATGGCTTTTGATTTGTTTTCAGACTGTCTTATAAAACTATCATTACTCATGAATTTTGCTTTAGCAATTACTTTTCTATATACCCTCTTGTAATTCCTGACATATTCTATGAATTGTGGGTCTGTGGATGTTTTCATTTTAGAAATTAGTCTCTTTAGAGTTCCACATGAAGTTTTGATGCCAGCTGTGATCCAAGAACTTGGCTTTGTATTGCCATGTGACCTGATTGTTGACAGCTTTTTTGGAAAACACATTTCAAAACAACCCATGAAAATGGAAGAAAATGATCTATATGCATCATTTGTATTGGATAGTACTTCTGCCCAAGCCTCATTAGTTAGCATATTTATGAATTCTACACAGTTTTATGTAGAAAAATTTCTTTTATACATGAAGTGTGTTTTTTTTTCTCTTTCAGTGGCCTTGAAGGAATTTTGAGGACAAGAGCATTGTGGTCTGATAATCCCAAACCAGTATTTGTTACATCAACTTCTGTGCGTCCTACATTTGAAAATATATTATCAATAAGACTGACTGTATTATTTGTTATTCTTGTGGGTGTGTGTATGTGTGTGTGGAAGCAGGTTGAAACTACATAACAGATTTAGGAACTGGTCTTTTAGCCTACTTTCACTCATAAGATTAATACTGAAGTCACCACACACAACTACAGTGGCTCTATCGATGAACAGAGTGTTAAGCAACATTTCTAATTGGTTAAAGAATATGTCTGCATCACCAGTAGGTGGTCTGTATATTGCTATGACTATAACTTTTCCCTGTATTTCATTCAACTGCACAGCTGCTGCTTCAAAATGATTTTCCACACTCAATGATTCAGCTTCACACCTTCTTTTATAGCTGATACTTGGTTTGGTAAATATACATAAACCTCCATTTTTGGTATTTTTTCTACAATACTGGCTTGCCAACTTAAACGGATGAGTATTAATGCTACTTAGTTCAAAACTTCTGCACCAATGCTCCACAATGCACATGCAGTCAATATTTGCACTGTTCATAGGTACCTCAAGTTCTAATGGTTTATTTCTAAGATGCTGAATGTTTAAGCTTAGAATCTGCAGGTGATGAGGACGAGTACTGGTTACATTTGTATTTACATTTTGTGGTGTCATACTCCGTTCCTTGCCCTGGCGAGGTACCAAAAATCCTTCAGAAGGACAGGTGTTCTGCACCTTGTAGGTCGTTCACTGGGATATGGTGAGTTGCTTGCTGCTGCTGCTGCTGCTGCTGGTGTAGCTCCTGGTGTCATTGATGCTGTCATTTCTGTGCTGTCATTTCTGTTGTTGTTGTTATTGTTGTTGTTGTTGTTGTTGTTGTTGATGATGATGATGATGATGATGATGGTGTAGCTGTTTCTGATACTTCAGGTGTCGGTTCTGTTGTTATTGATATGCTTCCTTGTGAACTGCTAGCACTTGGGGTGTTTTCTTGCAATGGCAGAACATCACACTTGTCTTGTAGTGGTGATGCTTCAGTTTCAGATTCACCAAGTAGTTTGTGGGTATTGTCCTTGAGGGGAATTATGTTTGAAGTGTCACAACTTACTTTCATTTTGGCATTTACTATTTCTATTATTTTTGCAATTACGAAATTTTTTCCTAATCTATTTAGGTGGAAACCATGTCTAGTATGGAATCTCCTTCCTAGTTTGCTTATATAAATGAAAGTCACATTTTCAAATTGTCTGCATATCTGTTTCATCTTACTATTTGCACTTTCCACTTCTTTGTTAACGCAGGACCATTCCGCTAGGTCATGACGATGAGGTACTGAAAATACAATGACGTTTGTACATCTTAGTTCATACGGTCGCCTTTTTAGCGAAAGCAACAGATCTTGTTTTTCGTTTCTTGCGACGTCGTTTGTTCCCGCCAGGAAAACGGCAAAGTCTTTGTTACTTAATGTGGGAATTTTTTTGTGGCTTATTGCAGTTGCTGTGCAGAATTTTGCACCTGGTTTCACCATGGAAGTTAAGTTCACATTACTTTTATTACGAAAGTCAGTAGCTATGTTTCGCCCTTGGCTGTCTGAATATATTTCGATTTTTGTAATTGTTTTGGAGCTACAAAATGTAGGCCTAACTGTGCTGTTTATTTCCTCTTTCTTTTTCACACAAGCCGATAATCCATCGGAACTACATAAGGTTGGCAGGTGTTTGTTTACTAAATTTACGTCGGATTTCTTGTTTTTCTGCGTCAATGAATTTTTTTGCTCTGGCTTATTTACAAGATCCTTTTGCTTTTCACATGGTTCATGAGCACTATCACTAGACACTGCACTTCCACAATCTGTTGTGGAAAGTACTTGAAATTAGCTGCCGTGCACAAAGCTTACATTTATTTCACAATTCTCTTGATCTTGTACTTTTTGTTTGCGGCCGCTGCACTTCACCTTTGTCCACTTTTCGGAAACTGCCGAACTATCTTGCAGAAAATGTGGCATGTTCACTTCAGTTTTTCTTTCTTGAATTTTAGTAATATCCATTTTCAGGGCATTGATTACGAACTGTAGGCTACTAATTCGTTCATTTAGCTTTGTAATTTCGTCCTTGCAGTTTTCACATGATTTATTTATTTATTTATTTTTTGTCGCAAAATTTCCGTTTTTGTGGAGAGACACATTTCGAACTTTTACCTTTGACGCCATCTTGTCATGTTTCAGTTATGACTGTGCACGACTTTTCTTGAGAATACAGCACTGCCCCTCATAAGGCTCAAAGCATTTGACGAAGCCACCGGCACTTTCAAGGCAAAAGATTGTTAATTTAAGTGGAAATTAATAGATCACCCCTGTGTGCTTCCTTAGTTTTGTTAAGAGCATTCAACAGTTTTTTGCTCATAGTTCACAGAAATCTACTCATCTACTCATTCTGCCAGCATGGAATGTTTTTCAATCATTCATTCCATACGACATTCAACCATTACATTCGTTCCATGATGGTTAATAACACCATTTAGAATTTTGTTAAATCGCTCTTGTTGTGAAAATGGAAGATAAAAATTACCTTTCATGGTTAGTTTTCAGTGAGGAGGCCAATGTTCCATTCACATGGAAAGGTGAACAGCCATAGCATATGAGGAACACAGCAGGCACATACCGTGGTTGAGTATGAGAGAGGCTCTGAAGTTTCACATCTTTTACATCATTTCCCAAGAAAATATTTAGACTCATTTCTTTCCAAAAAAAAAAAATTGTTAAAGGAATCATATATCTAGATATGTTGAAGATCTGCTTTTTCCACAACTGTAATAAGACGCTGAAAATTTCATTTTTGAAACAGAACAGTGCACCACCACATTAGCATTTGCACTTGTGAACATTTTGTAACACCTCAAAACACTTGACACGCCATAAGGTGAACACAGATCTCTCATTCCACTACTGGCCTCCAATGTGTGTGTGTGTGTGTGTGTGTGTGTGTGTGTGTGTGTGTGTGTGGTTTTCATTCTCTTCTTTTTTCTGCTGTTTGTAGGGGTTTGCAAAAGACTATCTGTGTGTCTCCCCTTCCGACAACTTTGCGTGAGATGTGACACTGCGTAACAACAGTAGTGAATTCATTAACTCCAGATACGCTCAAAAAATATAGGGCAAGTTTGACAATTGCCTTGATGTTTGTTGTGTGCCTAGTGGAGGACTTGTGGAACATTTATGAAACATAAATGAAAACTTTGATTCTAAATGTAATTGTAAAAAGTACTTCAAGGCTGTATGTCCATACATTTAAAAACATATTTCCTGATAAAATTGGATGGTCCAATTGAAAATAAAAACTTTCAGTCCTATGCATATGTTAATATTCATCCCAAGTTTCTATCTTCATTCATGTAAAAAATATAGTCTTGTGAAACCCGATTAACCTTTTTGAAGAATCCTATATTTTGGACTATGATAGGATCATCACTCCCGTTTAAGACTACATGTTGAGAGGCAGAAATGACACACACACACACACACACACACACACACACACACACACACACACACTACTGATGCAACGTGAATAGAAGTATACCTATAAATGAATGATTTGAGTCAATAGAAGTAGCCCTATAAATTAATGTTGTTTGTTTGTTCCATGTGTGTTCCTACACCAGGCCTGGCAAAGTGTGGCTTGCAAGTCATTCCCCTTCAGTGAGTGCTTCCCCATTGTGTGGTGCCATCACAAGCCCGCCACAGCCGTGCCAGCCAATTTCACGGACAACTGCCCGTCAGTTGTCGTGGGTCACGAGCTCTACAATATCAATTCCCCGTACGTAAACAGCGAAAGACGTACATTACTACGACATTGATTTTCATTTACTTATTTGACTCAAACTCTTATACTTACATTAATGAGTTATCTAAGTATTTAGGTTAAATTTATATAACTCGATCTCGACAAGTTCCGCAATATCAGTTTTAGTTTGTGCTGTAGCGAAATGAAGTTGACAATGCATTACACTGAGAGATCTAATGTACTTCTTTGAAGAAAGTGTACTTTCACAAATGTATGTTGACTTAAAAAAGACTAAGAGCAATGTCTGCGAGTTCTGGGAACCGATATTGTGGCAAAATTTAAAAACTGCAGCATCTTTTTTTCTGTTCTTCATTGGATTCTTGAATAAAATTATATCCAGCTCTATACATTCAAAATCCTTATAACAGATATGTAACTCATTGAAGACTTCACCAATTATAGAAGTAAATCTTGAAAATTTTACTTTCCTGTGTTTTTCTTTCAGTTCGCAACAGCTCGAGAAATGACAAATTTTCCATGTTTGGTTGCAATTTAAACAACTTAAGTTTACACCAGAATTTATTAATATCCTTAAACATATGAGAAATTGTGCATTCATTTCCTTGAAAACATAAATGCAAATTATTTAAATTATCTGTAAAATCTGTTTGAAACTCCAATTCTGATAATAAAAAAAATGAAAATAATAATTTTCAAATTTTGAAGCATCCAATTTTAGTTCTCTAATCAAATCTAGGGAAGTTCTTTTCTACATGGGGGGAAAAAGTTAAACATTTTCCTGCAATTAACCAACAAATTTCAGAATGAAGAAGTGTCTCCTTCCAAAAATTGTTTTAAATTTTCAGTGGAATACAGATTGATATCATCAGTGTATTATATTTGCAATTTTCGTTGCAGCTTTCACTGAGGACAGAAGGCTGTCACTTTTCCCAAACAGTTCTTCCCGATGAATGATGCCATGAAAAATTAAATAATTTATTCTAGTTTTTCTTAATTGACAAACAAACCTATTTTTCCTGTCAACCATGGCTGGTGTATCGTAAGTACTAACTGCAGAGCATTTTTAAAAACCACCTATTTTGCGGACAGGCTTTTCGACAGTGTTAAAAATATCTTAAACCTGTTCTGAACACTGAGACTAAAGCACGTAACTTTTCATGTACAGAAAAGTTATCCATTATTATCAGTTGACTGAGACCTATTCAATCAATACTCTTGGTGAGACACAAAGAATAATATGGATGCTTTGCAATTAAATTGTTTTGTTTCTTCTTTATGCTATTTCACATATCAAGAATTAACAGTGTTACATTACAAGCATATGTTTTAAAGTGTACAGTTGCATCAACACGGCCCAATGCTTTCGACATTCCTGGTGCACATTCTTTCACGAGTAATCCATCAGAGAAGCGTTTCTGAGCTTCTGATAATTTTAAGCATATCACAGACGATGTAGTTAAACTGCTTTTGTTTTGTGTGAAGTCATGGAGTGAAGAGAAATGTTGAGCAAGATTACTACCTTTGTTTTGATTTAAGCATTTTTACAAGGTTTGTGCACAAAAAAAGTACTTACTTTCACTTAATCATTTTTACAGGGTTTGTGTACAAAAAAGTACTTACTCTCCTACTCCTCATTAAAAAGAAAGTTTTCAGTATTCTTTATTTTTGACATTCTTAAGAACCATAATAGAAAAATAGCCAGAGCAATAACAAGAACCACAACCAGAATGGTGGCCACAGTAATAACCAAATGACGAACTGAATGATAGTGCAATACAAAGAAGAGTAAATCTGAACAGAATGTCGAGAACATGCAGACGAACAAAACCACGGTGCCTCTTCGAAGTCAAAGAGATGCTGCCCCACTCGACTCCTGATAAATGAGGAAACCAAAGTCTGTGGCCAGGTCATGATAACAATGTGTGGTTAGAGTTGGAGGGGGAAGCACTCACTGGAGGAGTCTGTCTCATGAGCCACACTTTGCCAGGCCTGTCCTACACCATATACCCAACTGCAATGAAACTTTGGTGAGTAGTTGTGTGCAATCTGCATAGTTTTCTGAATTAGTACAACCATTTTGCAACAGGTGGCACAAGAGCCATTTTAACAAATGTTTTTCATGTAGTTTAGCACTGGTACACGTGTTTCTGGTGTACAAGTGAGCATACATGATGTAATCGAATTGGCTCAAATACCAACAGTGACATTTCATTTGTGTGTTATATAACACCTGGTGTTGATTGTGCAATTCCAATTGCCAGTTGACATTAGATAATAGAGACCACACACATTTTCTTTTTTTCCCAGTGAGTTTGTAATAGTCATCACACGGCATTACTTTCACTCCCAAATCAATTATGCCACCCAAATGACAAAGTGATATGTTGATCTACACATCAAGCATAAAAGAAAAAGGCATCATGAGCTTCAGAAACAGATGACAAAAGAGACGCAAGACACAACTGCTGGAGTATGCAATGTTCAAGCCTGCTCATCTGAAACAGTCAAGTAATGGAAAGCAAAACTGGATACCATTTGAGTATGCACCACTCGATCCAGAAGAACACTGCATGCTAATTTACAGCATTGTGCATTCCATTATGATGCTAATTATGATTACAGTCTTCATTAAAGGGTAATTATGGAGAAAATGGTTTAATTACATGTGTATCATAGTGTCCTCAAATTTAAGAATGAAATACATGGAATGTGCTGCACGAATGGAGAAATTAAATTGCTATAATTAAATTCACCATCCAAACTATAATGTAGGTATCAAGTGACACAAGCCAATTGAAAAATTTCTTGAAAACAAACACAAATACAATCCATGTTTCTGAATGACATCATTCGGTGAAAAATATACGTTGTGTAAGAATTACATGACAACAGTCAAAGTGCAAGTGCAAATTATCATCATGCAGGATCACTACCACCACTGCCAAACACAGATCAGAAATTTCTTTAAATTTATTTCATGGGAAACACTGATTGACAAATCAATCAATGTTTCCAATTCATCAAAGGTACGAAGTGAGAAATGGTCACCGGATTACAAATTTTATTCAGTCCGCATAATGTTGTTAATATGATTGTACAGAACTGCCGAATGGTAAACATATGTATCAACGGAGTGGACTGTGCTGTCAATCAATCAAAAGCGCTCATAAAAAGTGCACACAATACGTAGGGTTCTGACAAAATTTAACAGCACAAAAACTGAGAAACAATATTGACAGACACTCCAAGATACTATACTGCAACACATAAAAACAATTACTTGAAAATGGAAAACTTCCAAAATGAGCCTCTTTGTACGCAAATAACAAGCTTATAAAATCAGTGTGCCACAGAAAACAGGAAAATAAGTAATATGTCATTCACTGACCTAATGCATGCTGTGAGCCCATCTGAAAAGAAGTCAATCACATAAGTTTGCACTACAGTTGCCCATATTTTTGTATTACATTCACATGCAGTCCGACATGAGATGAAATAAAAGAACTTTTGTTAATTGGACAATCGTCATTGGATTCTCACGCTATTTCCACGTGTGTTCAAACAGAAATTGAAATCTTCAATGCATTTCATTGTCAAGCAACATGTTTTTGGAGAGACGTACTGTTTGATGTATTATACTGAATTACAAAATAGGGAATTGCCACAAGCATACATTTTGGTTTGGTTGGAAGGAAAAAATCACACATCAAATTACTCAAGTTATCTCGGCAAAAATACCATATGTTGAAACTGACATAAAATTATTTGAAGAGTGTCACCAAAAACAATTCATCATGCATGTCTGACAGAAAATGCACAAAACAAAACCAAAGAGACTTACTAGTCAAGACTATCTCTGGCAAAGACAGATATCTACTCAAACATCAATGATCACTTTAAACAAAAAAACAGTTATGCTGAATTTAATGAGCATTTGTTTGTACTGTATTCATTGTTACTCTTGAAAACAAAGCACATATCAATGTCAAGTATTGCAATTCAGTGAAGTCTATGAAGTAAATTAGCAAATGTAGCAACAAAGGAAGCAATATGGCAGTTTGTTTGAGTGGGAAACACCTCATCTCTCAATGAAATTGCCCAACATCAACTGGAATGTTAAATTAGTAGCAACAAAGCAGTATGGCACATTTTATCACTTTCAATCCATGAATGACATGTAACACTCATTCACTGGGCAGTGCACCTGAAAATGGACAGTGTGTGTACTTGATAAAATAAAATGCACATGCAAGGGCATTGTTATCACCACCATGAACAACATTAACTGCATTTTTCTCATTGGGCAGGGATGATGTGTTTGATAAGACTCTACTTTACTCTCAACTGCCAACATACTACATATGGAATGCATCAGCAACAAATTTCAACCTCGCAAATAAGGTAAAGCTGTTGCGGGACACTCCAAATTATATTTAATCAACACATTAGGCCGTCTGTATACTATTCACCCACACAATGCAGAATGCTTCTGCTTGTGATTAATGTCACTGTATGTCAACCAACTTCCTTCCAAGAACTGAGAACAGTGAATGGTGAAGTATGTGCCACTTGTCATGAAGCTTGCCAAGAATTAAATCTTCTTGAAAATGATGCATATTGGGACATTTCATTCACTAATGCATCGAATACTGCTCAGGCACAACAAATATGAACATTAGTTGCAATCATGGTGATGAGCTTCCCACTCCATCCGTTAGATCCTTGACAAAAACACAAAGTCTACACAAGTGAAAACACCCCACATCATTTGCATGCTATGGCATTTAATTCACACCAAACTTGTTAAATGAGGCACTGGTTTTGACTGAGGGCATAAGCTTACCATTATTCGAAACATAAATTCACTATGACTTTGCAACAGCACCAGACTTTCCGAGAAAAGATGATAAACAATATCATCAAAACCTATGTTTTTAACCAAAAAATTACAATACGAGATTTACTGTTGCCATGTATCCCACTGATTCTAACAGGTATGCCATTTGCAGTGTCTGGAGCAACTTGCATTTACAACAACCATCAACAAAGTGCAGGGACAATGACAAAGTGTGTGGGCTAAATTTGGTAGACCCATGCTTCTCACATAGACAGCTGTATGTGGCCTTCTCATGCATTGGAAAACATTTTGACTTCTTCATGTATGCACCAGAAGGAAAAAGAAACAGAAAAATTATGTATCCAGCAAAACTTCAATGAACAGAATTTAAACACAAATAATTTCTTTCTTTGAGTGGCACTCAACGCATGTGGGTACTCACTAGTACCTACGTATTTTAGCTTCCTGTTCGCAAGAAAACTGTAAAGTATTGCAATAATTCGTTCTTTTTAAGTGCCTGTGTGCGAATTGGTGGTTTCTCTTTAAAGGTGAATGGTGGTATGTCTTGTAAACTTTTGTTTAAGTCCATTCCCAACTTTTCATCATTGCAATATTATTTTTTTGTCATAGGATCATAGTTTTCTGGTCAATCAACCTAAAAATGTGATAAGTAAGCAAAGGTACAAAGGATCACATTAAGGAGGCAAATAAGTGATCCAGGAAGAAAAGTATGAGGGAATTGTGCATCAAAATTACTACAGGAACACTATAGCTCCAGAAGAAATATAAAATAATTACCTGTGGTCAATTACAACCCGGCTGGCTAATTCTTTCAGAGTTAGTGCTTCTTGATTCTGAGGTGTTTCCGATACCACAAAAAACTGTGCAATGAATGGATTGTTTGACAAACTCAGGGAGAAAGTGGCATGAGGAAAAAGATTGTACGGAAATATTCGCATCCTGTTGTTGCATACTGAGAGAACTCTGGAAAAAAAATTAAAATATAGTATTAATTAATGAAAGAGCAACCATTATCATTTAAAATGACAGCTTCTGAAACTAATGTTTCTCCAACTTTGCTTTCCACTCATAAACAAACAGATTTCTAAGGGAGGTATTATGTACATCGAAGTGAATCATTATGTAACATCGACAGCACTTTCTCCCACTTTTAATCTTAATTGAATATGATAAGAAATATGCAAAATAATAAGTTGTTGGAGATCGGTGTATTTGCTCCACAGGGCAATAGTGCAAAACAAGGTCTTCAAAAAAATGGCTCTGAGCACTATGGGTCTTAACATCTGAGGTCATCAGCCCCTAGAACTTAGAACTACTTAAATCTAACTAACCTAAGGACATCACACACATCCATGCCCAAGGCAGGATTCGAACCTGCGACTGTAGCGGTTGCGCAGTTCCAGACTGAAGCACCTAGAACCGCTTGACCACACCGGCCGTCTTGGTATGATGTAATAATTTTAATCTATTTTGGTAACTTTTGTATAGAACTTCATATTTAAGTTTGCTATTAAATTTACTTCTCCTGTAAGATTATTATTCAATGAAAATATTATTACACAATGCAAAACTTTTTTTCAAATTTCATTGGAAGTTTCACTAACATATTTATGATATTTAATCAGTGAAGCAGACAAGGACTGGTCAAAATAATATGGTCACCCTCTTAACATGGGATGGGAAACTGAGAAGATTATGTAAAGTAAATTGTGGGATAAAATATAAGATCTGCAATTTGTATGTTTTATGATTTTAATTCAAGGCACTTCTAGACAGAGTGTGTGTAACAACAGAGACAGTCACTATAGCAAGCCGTGTATATAGTCTTAGAGCCATTCCAAGAACCATTTAATATTTCTGTAACAAGTTTTACAGATTGGAAAAAATAAGAGAGAAATTGGTAATACACACATTTCTTTACCAGGAAAGTGTCTAACTACTGTTACCTGGCATTTTCATTCTTTTTTTTTTCCTTGAGCTAATGATTTTTTGTTGAAGTTGACAACTGATGTGTTTATTTACTTTAGTTATTTATCAAATGTATGCATGTTCCGTGGATTCAAATAGTGATGAGCTTGCCCTGGGTGTGAAATGTGTCAAGATTATGAGCATGTGTATTTACATAATTGAAAACTCAACATATTTACAATGAAAATAATATCACAACAATAATACAAGTGATAAAGTATATCTTCTCACTTCAAAGGTGTCATGTTGAGAACCATGTTTGGCAGGCCCCCTTGTTGTCATACTGTTGGACAGTCAGTCTGCAATACATATTAACAGAATCACATAAACTAAGTAATGGCTAAATGCAAATAACCCAAATTCTATAATATTTTTATTAACATTAAACAATCATGAAACTGTTTTAAGCAGTCACTTATTTTATAAGCTCTCATTCACAAATTCCTGAACAGAGTAGTAAGAGTGATACGGCAGATATCTGATGTATTGCAATGTTGGAAAGGGATTCACTGTCCCTGAAGGTTTTGAAGTCTATGGAAAATCAGTTGAAAGTTTTTTATCAGCATACTCAGCACCTTGAGGTAATTCACTGGGCTGCCACCTGGACATTAGGCACCACCCAATGTCTCCTATGTCTCTTGTCATCACACAACTGGCACATATGATGTGACAATCACTTCGCATCCACTATTACAAAGCATGGCCACCTGTTGAGAAATCACAGCTGGAGTGGCCATGCATGATGGCTGCACAGCCCCTTTCAGTGCCATCTGTGACATGCCATCTACGTACGTTATCACCGCCCAGCGAATGCTCTCACTCATCATCCTAATTACTGCACTAGCTAGAGCTGTACTGTATGTCTTGCCACATGGCTATGTCATACATTGCATCTGACCGGTTTTGAAGAAGCTGTCTTTTGTTTTCTGCATTGGGAGTTACAACATAATCGGTGACGATCATAGGCATCTTTTCATGTTTATTATGTACCCGTGAGCCATGTGCAACAGGCTACCTTACCACGTGTGTCAATGGAAGTTGTGCTATGGCAGTTTCAACAACAGTAGTTGGGGTACAGAAATGCCAGGAAGCTTTATTTTATGCGTTGCTCTCCTGCCCATCGGCTACAAATCTGCCATTGAAGTTCCCGCCATACGATGAGCCAGCAAAAGAGTGGGAAGCATACGGAAAGTGCGTCCAGCAGCACTTTGCTGCATTCCAGGTGATGGATCCAGCTGTAGTAAAATCACTTTTCCTATTATGGATCTCAGCAAATACATAACAGCTCTTCTGCAAACGGGGCCCTCTCACGGAACTGGCACACCTGACCTTTGACAAAATGTTTGCTCTACCAATTACTTAATTTCACCCACACTGCAATGTCATTTTATATCGTGTGGAATTTTATAAGTGCCATAAACAGCCAAATCAATCATACCATGCATGGGCAGCGGAAGTGCGGGGATTCAGTAGGGAATGTCATTTTGTGACTCCTGTAAATAAGGAATTGTAGGCAAAGGTGATGATAGGGATGCAAACATTCGGACAGCTCTGGATATGGAGGTGTGTCAGAAAGCTCTGAAATTTCAGAACATGACTTTGTAGGCCATTTTAAAATGAGACTAACCCTTTGAAGTTTCCAAGGCCATGGGGTGTCGAATAGAATTATGGGACAAGGTGGCAGCCATCATGTTACACCCGGGCCCCACTCCGGCTCCATCTCAAACAAGGAAAAGGACCTCGGCCCTCCAAACAGTGCTCATTTCCATCACGCCTGGACTGTTTTCAAACACGCCAGCCAAGACTGTATCAACATGTGAGCACAGTGTGAGGCATGCTAGAAGGAAGGACATCTTGTGTGTCTCCTGTGCTCTTGACAAAAACCTCACTTTGGCAGGACTTAACAAACATTTATACGAATTCGTTGAAGTCTCATACCACAGTGGTGTCATCTAAGTGTAGCGGGTCTAATGTAGCTGTGGGAAAAGCAGAGTTAAACACGGGAAATCCTTGCTTGTCAGGATGGGTGTGTGAATTTAGTGGAAGACAACAATGGATGTATTCACAATGCTTTACTTAATCACTGAATTCCACTCTTCCATGAACAAAAACAATTCTTCAATTATTCCATCCCATTAGTACAGTCACTGCACAACATATCGTCCTCCACGTAATATTCCACATTGAGCATCAGGCAAAGTAATGGCCAGTGGTGCAGACAGGTGAGTTGCTCCACAGTGTAGTGGTGACATGGCATGATGACTCTGCAACGATGATGCAGACGCTGCACAAGGCTTCATACAGCTGTGGTGCAGAGCAAGGCCAGCCTGCAGAGTCATCTGTCGGTATGGCAGGCCATAATGTCCCAGAGGCACAGTGATGGTATTGGCCAGGGTCAACCTGTGGACCAACCGACTGCAGAGCAGGGGCAGGTGGCTGGTGGAGAGTTGCCTGCCCTGGTTTGGCAGACAGGTAAGGGTCACTGGTTCACTACCCACTGGCAGCAGAGTTATGGCGATGGCTCCGAGTGACACAGACTGGGTGTCACTTACTGTCCAGCTGGCCAAGCGATTATAAGCTGGTATAGCTGCAGTTAAATGCTGCTTCTGCCTGCTGATTCCATAGTAACAGTGGTATTTCTGGGGTTTGCAGAAGCATCTGGAGTGTGTTTATGACTGGAAGGTGTGGCATAAACGGCAGCAGTTCAGCCAAGTTGCATCAATTACGTGACATTGGGCTGTGGCCTGGTTCTGGCACTCGTGGTCCGATGGCACAGGAGCTGATCATGCAGTTCAATAACCAGCTCCTGCTATCTGGCTTTGGCCTTGTTTCAGTTCTGGGCTCCAACTTCTGTTGCTTACAAGTTCTCCTATATTTTTATCCTTTACATAAAAAACTGTTCATCGTGCTCACTTTGCACAATAAACAAGTTCAGCTACAAACTCACACTCGTGACTCTGAATACCTGTTAGACTGTAAAATGTATACTTGTTTTGAAAATAAAACCGCCTTTTCCTGCTGCCACTTGATTTAATTTTCCCAGACGCATTTCGCATTTTTCTTGTTCTAAGGCATTATCAGTGGGATGATTTGCTGTAATCTGTTTCCTCTCATCTTGTCTGGAGATTGCACTACCACTTTATTACCAACATGTAAACACAATTTTGAGTTCCGACATTTTTCATACTGTTCACCGTATTTCTCCTTGTTTTTGTGGTGTACTACTGATCTTTTGCCACTCGATATAGCTATTTCTTCAGACATTGTGCTTTTAACAACATATACATTGCAACTGATAAAGTTGCAATACTTATATTGCCAGATGCTAAGTTGTTTTGTTTGTAGATGATATAAACATTGCAATAAGTAGCAAGTAAAGTACAGATTTAGAAACAGCTGCTAATCAAATTTTCACTGACATTAATAAATGGTTTAATGCTAGTTCACTGCCATTAAGCATTGAGAAGACCTACTATATGCAGTTCAGAACCTGTAAGAGATTTCCTTCCAACATATGAAGACATGCAGATCGAAGAGGTTGACAGTGTTAAATTTCTGGGATTGCAACTCCATAATAAGTTCAGTTGGGAAGGGCATACCACAGAATTGCTTAAGCGGCAGAACATGTCTGTATTTGCAGTGAGAATGATGTAAGATGTAGGACATATAACTATAAAAAAACCTGCATATTTTGCTTATTTCACTCTATTATGTCATACGGGACCATATTCTGGGGTAACTCATCAAACAGAGCAAAAGTTTTTAGTGTGCAAAAATGTGTGATAAGAATCATTTGTGGTGTAAATTCAGGACCATCATGTAGAAACCTGTTCAGGAAACTTTGTATTCTAAACACTGCTTCTCAGTATATTTATTCCTTAATGAAATTTGTTGCAAGTAATTTATCTCTATTTCCAACCAATAGCTCAATACATAATATCAACACTAGGAATAAGAACACTCTACATAAAGACCTAAAATCACTTAACCTTGGTCCAAAAAGGTGTCCAATATTCAGGAACACACATTTTCAATAATTGCCAGCAACCATTAAAATCTTGGTTTCAGATAAAGCACGGTTTAAACAGAGTTTGAAAGACATTTTGATAGGCAACTCCTTCTACTCTATAGATGGATATCTTAAGAGAGACTGTTAAGCCAGCTTAAGTAAAACTGTCTGTTAGATTACAGTTTTGACAGCACTTGGTCACAACAGTCATTATTAGGTATTCTGTGTATGATAAATTTATTAATAGTGCATAACAATGTTTCAAGACAGCGTGTTAATTCTGTAAATATTAGCTGTTCCAGTTTACCACATTGTATTCACCTGTTTCAACAATCTCCTGACAAATGATCAGAGTAGTAAGTATTATATTCAAATGTTTTATGTTTTTATGTTATACTTTCTGGACACATTCCACACCCACGAGAATAATCTCATTTATTGGGTCTATAGAATGACAACTGAATCTAATCTAATCTATTCAAAATATCCACGGGTGTACTGCCGGTCTACAGTGTCCAACGGGCACAATATTTCGGCGATCATACATGTCGCCATCATCAGGTGAACTGATGGACTGAGCTCCTGTGAACGTGCCGGCACGGAGATCCGTATGCTATGGCTGCTCAGAGGGAACTGGGTTCGGTCACAGCGGCAGCCGATTTAAATACCCTCCGCCCGCAGCGCACTCCCTCCGCTGTCCGCGCCCTGGGTTGTGGCGCACTGCAACTTCCGCTGGAGCGTATAAGTGGGGGGTTCCGGAAGGGGTGCAGTACAGATCACAAGGGCAGTGGTTGGGGGGGGGATTAACACTTTTGCATTACTTCTCACGCATACAGTGACTCGCTTTGTTGCTAATACCTAAAGAAGGGCAATGCCTTTTCTTTTTGGAGGTATTTTATTTATTTATTATTCTGTTTCTACTCGCATGGTACTCAGACCATGACAATTTTCTGCTAGACTACTACAGTATGGGGCAACAAGAAACATTTCTGTTCCCATTACAAAAACTTAAGTGATATTCCCCAGGAGGCTGCTGTTCAGGGACAGCAGTGAGGGGCGACCAAAGTCACACAAAAATTCTGTTTCTAAAAACTACCCATAGCAATAAACCAATAATGATAATTATTAGAGGTGCACATACAGAACTAGGAATGACTATATGACTGAGATACTGGTGGTTATGCCAATCTGTGATATGTGCGGTGGCACGGTCTAGTGTGATCTGCCCTGACTCTTTGTTTACCAGGTCGGTTAAAGATTGGATCAGCTGGGAATGTAAGTGATTGAGGAGAGATGGCCAAATGCCAGATGACAGTAGTACCATTGGCTGCTCTGGTAAATACCACACGAGAGGGGGGAGTCGCACGTTATGGGCGTAAGATAAGTGTGCAAACACTGCCTCAGTGGGGTAGTGATATCACAGTGAGAGCTACTAAATAATAAACCGCTACCGTTGAGTAGCACACGGTAGGGCTGTATTGCTCAGAGGTACTCGTAACACACGATAGTGGCTGTTACTGTGTGGGGTACAGTGTATAAAATACTGCTGCCTATAGCAACGAACTGGGGTTCAATTATTGGTACAACCAGATGACTGCAGAGAGGGGTCACTTGCTCAGTGAGAAACAATGCAACAGGAAGTTTCATATCAGCGCACACTCCGCTGCAGAGTGAAAATCTCATTCTGGTAACTCTGTAGCAGTTTCATGTACTTGGCGGGTGGTTGCCAATATGTTACCTCCTATGTGAGTGAGGCGAACTTCCTGACATATTATGGTCTCGTGGTTGTCCTCTGCCTGACGTACGGTATCATTCCAACGTTCCGCATCTGATTGATCGGGAGTACTGAAAATTGTTTTTTAAGTTGTATCGCCAGCATTACACCACGCTCGCTTAGTGTGGCGCAAGGGTACAGTGTCAGATATGCTATGCAGTTGTCCCTGACTGTGCATAATTACTTGTCTTAAATTGCGCAACTTGCGAAGAGTTTCTCTCTGGTCGGCACGTGTTAATAAGCCCTCACAGGTTAAAAATCTGTTCACCACTTCTTGCAACGCAGTTTCTTCTTCCTTAAGCACAGATAAATCAAAGTTGGTAGAAATTACTACCTCATGTGGGGTATACAACAGGTTATTCAACCGTTCGAACATAACTCCTGAGTTGGGCGGGTGATTCCAAACTAGTGGAAGGCTGACAACAATAGCACCAAGAGCGGGCACCAAATAATATTTCATTGTGTTAACACACAGAGGAAGACATTAAAACACTAGTAGTGGGTGTTGTGGTGACAGGTAGTAGTGCAGAGTGCAGGTGGTCAGGAGTGAGTCCCTATAAGCATGAATTAACCTTGTTAGCTCCAGCTGGTAGTTATGTTATGAAAGGGAAGTATTACAGTGGATGAAAAAGTAGTAAGTAATTACCTGAGGTTGTAGTAGCGGGTGAAAAGTTGATGGTTAACAGATTCGTGTGCACTATGTCACTGGGCAATCTAAACTGGCGATTCCAAAGAATTGCAGTGGTATAAGTTAGTAGCAACGGGGTAGTGAGGGAAAGGGGGGGGGGGGTTTATGCTCATGCTGAAAAGAGGCTTACTCATCATTCTGATCAGCACGAGTGCAAAAATGTGGTGTTGCATTAGTCAATGTCTGCAATCAATGTGTAGGCGGAATTTGCAGTATTTAGTGGTTTCGTAAGTAATTTGCTGAATCGGAAGCTTTAGTAACGGATGTTGTGGCTTAGGAGGAAAAGGGATTTGGTCAATGAGAAAATTATGTTGTGGTTAACGTAGGGTTTTTTCTGGGCATATTCGTGGACAGCTGTAAGCGATGACAACGCCAGGATAGCCCGACATATCGGCCATTAATGCCGAGAGGCCCACTCGCGGCGAACCGGAAGGGTGCTCACGTTAAAGAATAAGGAATTGGGTATCATCGGGAACAAGTTCAGGTAACGAGTTTCAGAGTAAGATTGATTCAGCAAGGTTATATCCACCAGTCGCAGGGTACAGGGATATGAGGTCAGTCACACACGTCTACTGGGTGATCGATAACTTGCTCGAGTAACTAGCCGAGAGACAAATTTTCCCCAATGGTAATACCTCAGAAAGTAGCTAATGGGCCACTGTAATGACGGGCTGGAAAAGTGTGTCTAATATACAGTGTTACATTAGCTCTTGTGGTCCTGCTGGAATGGCATAGCTAAGCTACCCTTCCCTGACAGAAGAAAGGAAAAACAGAATAGAGATGTTGACCTGGCAGAAGGGTAAGAGAAAAAAGGGGAGGGCAAAAATAACTGCAGTGACTGATATGGCAGTAGGGCGCACAGTCCACAGGGACTTCCACAGCAGAATTGGCCACGTACTGCCAGCCTAGCAGAAGAGGAAAGAACTGAGTTAATTAAAATTAGCCTCTACTAAACTGAGTTTACCATAGGTCAAAACAGATCTGGTCTTAGTTAACTGGCAGTGAATTGACTACATAGCACCTTCAGGGTGTGCGATGTCCTTAAAGAACAATATAAATGGAAAGTCTCTGGGGCACAAGCGTGAGTCAGTTGTGACGTAACCATCATGTAGCAAATTTGCTCACGAGTGCAGGTAATTACTAATACTATACAAAGATGGGTGGTGAAATTTCGAGAAAACTTCTGGACGGCTTGTGGGCCATACAGTAAAATAAGCTACGAATCATGTGAACTAGCTAGTTTGAAGATGGGGCATCTCGTTGCCTGGGACTATGAAAGTCACATAGCCTCAACTGTAGGAAGCGTTAGTGAGGGAGGACAGTGTCAAACATTCAGGGCAAATAGTGTGTGAATGTACGTTAGTGTCGTTGGGAACAAAAACAGCTCTGCTTAACCCTCACATCAGGAAAAAAGAAGAGGGAAGCAGGCAGGTTCTCTGCTAGACAGAATGCCACACCTGAGGAGGCAAGAGTGGCTGCATTCATCACTAAATAAATCGATCACAAGAGGGTATGAATGAAGAAAAAATATAAAAGGTATCCGTATGCGAGGTTTTTACTTCCCCCTCCCTCTGGGGGAGTAGCATTGGCTACCGACCAGGGTGCAGACGATGGTGAGCCTCGTCGTGATGTGTCAACGATGCATAGATGAAGGATAGAGGTAGGCTATCAATTTATAAAAGTGAAAACTGAAAGAATAAGCCAATCAGCTGGGCACTCTGTGGGTGCTAACAGCACCATGTAAGGCACACGGCCCTGGTGGAGGGAGGTACAAAGTAATGGTTGAGGTTGGAACAAATAGACGAGTGACTCAGAGCAATGGTAGTAACCCAGTGCAATGCATGGGCAAGGGAGGAACTGTGCTCTGTCTCCATAGGGGCGATATCTTGTCCAGGGGGTTAACTACTACAAAATTCCCAAAATCCATGAAGTAACAGGGTGATCTACGAAAAAAGAGGGGCACAACCTACTGCGACATTCTACAATAAAAACTTTTACTCATTAGGGTGGAAGTCTCTTGCTAGCTATATTTCCACAAGATAACACAATACTGGAATAATCTAGTGCTTATTTCAGCGGGTGCTTCAATCTTATTACGTCATGGGTTTATTTGTTTGAATAAACAAACGGGCATCTCTCACTTCCTAAACACACGGCGGAGCACTGTACCCAAATGGTAGAAGTGCAGATTTCCGTACTCACTTGTAACATCTAAACTTCATCACTAAATTACTTCATAAAAAGTAGGGTGAACTAAAACAAAACTTGTGTTCATCTGGGTGAACTCTTAAATGTGAAAAACAACGCACATGGTGTGCAAACTACAATTCTTCACTTACTTGGGTGAAACTTCTTTAGTTTTATCCTATCACAAAATCTATTTCGCTTACCACTCTACAGCGAGAGGGTAGCGCACTTCTTCTCAACTTCAGGAGCGCATTCGACTCTTCTCTATTGAGTATCTTAGATAACTCTGTTGCTTCCTTTCTTCTAAAAATTCCAGTCCAGCTCTAGGCACAAACATTGTGCATAATAGGATTCCAGAATCGCTAACTCACAAAATCGCGTATCACGACTGAAGAGGGATCCTATGTAATGGGAGTATTGCTATAGTGCAACATATCTAGAATCAAAGGCTGTGGTTAGCCTTTACATACTGGGGTCATAAATATAAAAAACAAGTGCATATTTTATAAAACAAATGGCATAAATTATAAAAATACATGCATGGTATAACATATAGGGTATAGCAAGGGCTTTGCTGCACATCAAAATGACTGTTGAATGATTAAACATAACACAAAATCATAAGGGGAGAATAAATACAAGTTATTGGGTATCAATTATTAACCAGCTAGCAACTGGCAGCGCATAGTGGGTCGGACATTGCTCAACACCTCTAATCATACAAAATGCACATAATACTGAGCCTTCTGGTATATATCTGGGTGGGGAAGAAGAGGTTAGGCACCGTTAACTGGTGGGGTGCACTAGTTTTAGAGTTCTGGTGGTGTATCATGTTGTAGTGACACGATGGACTTACCTGTAATTATTTTTTTCTTGTCAGCTGTGGCTGAGGCTCGAAGCCTGGTTCTCTTGGGTCGTGTGCTCTCTCCTAATACCTGTAAAGCTAGGGGACAATTCAATAGTCGATTTCCATAAGTCTTATGAAATATTTAATTTGCAGTATTAACTCTTAAATTTGTCTGTTTGGGGGCTCTCTTATTGGTGGAGATGCGTGTATGGTAAGAATTCTTAGGATGCTGCCAAAACTGAGTGGTAAAATAATTTATTGAACTTGGTATATGGTGAAGCAGGTAGCATTATAAAATTGGCAAGAGGCACAAGCAGATGTGCTGCGATGGAGGCAGGTTTGATGTTAACGCTGAGATAGCAGAGTGGCTGCGCGGCGCGTGTAGCGTGCCACAGCAACAGCTCCAGCGTGTTCTAAGTGAAAAATTTTCACGACTCCTTGGGACATTGAAATTAACCATTTATAAAATGCAGTTCACAGACATTAATAATATTAGAGTGGTATTAGTGACTGTTGTGAATAGTACTCTCATTAATAATATTAGAGTGGGATTAGTGACTGTTGTGAATAGTACTCTAACTCCTTTCTCGAACCCCTTGAACCATGGACCTTGCCGTTGGTGGGGAGGCTTGCGTGCCTCAGCGATACAGATAGCCGTACCGTAGGTACAACCACAACGGAGGGGTATCTGTTGAGAGGCCAGACAAACGTGTGGTTCCTGAAGAGGGGCAGCAGCCTTTTCAGTAGTTGCAAGGGCAACAGTCTGGATGATTGACTGATCTGGCCTTGTAACAATAACCAAAACGGCCTTGCTGTGCTGGTACTGCGAACGGCTGAAAGCAAGGGGAAACTACGGCCGTAATTTTTCCCGAGGGCATGCAGCTTTACTGTATGATTAAATGATGATGGCGTCCTCTTGGGTAAAATATTCCGGAGGTAAAATAGTCCCCCATTCGGATCTCCGGGCGGGGACTACTCAAGAGGATGTCGTTATCAGGAGAAAGAAAACTGGCGTTCTACGGATCGGAGCGTGGAATGTCAGGTCCCTTAAATGTAGACTGGCAATGGCAAGGAAAGCGTTTCTGAAGAAGAGAAATTTGTTAACATCGAGTATAGATTTAAGTGTCAGGAAGTCTTTTCTGAAAGTATTTGTATGGAGTGTAGCCATGTATGGAAGTGAAACATGGACGATAAATAGTTTGGACAAGAAGAGAATAGAAGCTTTCGAAATGTGGTGCTACAGAAGAATGCTGAAGATTAGATGGGTAGATCACATAACTAATAAGGAGGTACTGAATAGGATTGGGGAGAAGAGGAGTTTGTGGCACAACTTGACCAGAAGAAGGGATCGGTTGGTAGGACATGTTCTGAGGCATCAAGGGATCACCAATTTAGTATTGGAGGGCAGCGTGGAGGGTAAAAATCGTAGGGGGAGACCAAGAGATGCATACACTAAGCAGATTCAGAAGGATGTAGGTTGCAGTAGGTACTGGGAGATAAAGAAGCTTGCACAGGATAGAGTAGCATGGAGAGCTGCATCAAACCAGTCTCAGGACTGAAGACCACAACAACAACAACATGGGTTTATTGGGTAAAATTACTACAGCTCATTTGTAAAGAGTTTCTTTTTTACTTTTGTGGTGTCAAAAGTGAATAGGCTGTGATGGGCACATAATGATGAAACCATTTAAGAATTTGGAAAGGGAGCAGGTAGTCGGTTCTGAAGGTGCGTCAGACTAGACGGAAGGTGATATGGTGGTACTACGCTTTGGAGGAGGCTCGGAAACGCAGAGTGCCACCAAGCTAAATGGCAGTTTACGGGAAGACACCCCATAGCTACGCACTTCGTTACTGCGATGCTTTTCTGCTTTGCGTTCTACAAGTTGGAGGCCGCTTGCTTCCAAATTCTCCTCAGAGCTATAGCCTGGTCAGCGGGCATGTTAAGGGTTTAGGTGTGCAAGTAAATTTATGGGTGGGTTTTCAAGTTGTTGAAGTTACCCAGGTATGAGACGGAAGGATGGAAGAAATCACGTTTGAAATAGGTATTACATAAGAAGATGGTGCCTTTCTGTATTAAATTGCTATACATTGGTTGATAGCGAAGATAGTACATTCTGATATGCGTAAGGTCTCTTTAACAGCAGCAGTCAGGCACACAGTGAGGCACAGTCAGGCAGTCAGGCACACAGAGGAGAGAGGGGAGAGGGGAGGGGCTGGGGGGGAATCAGGCGGCGACAGCTGGGGCGGGCTAGAGGGATGGCACGGGTTGGGGAGGGGCGAGGAGGTAACAGCAGTGCCAGGTGTTTGAAGTGACTCCGGCATTCACATTACGGCCGCCGCATGTGCGACTCCTTGTTGACGGGTTCACCCGATTCTGACAGGCAGAGCGTATGTGTTTACAACTTCACAGTACCTCCGAGCAGCTGTGCTTACCTTCTGAGTTAATCTGAAAAAGAATGGGCATCCGTGAGGGACGGAAGGGGCAATTTACAGTGTCACTGTTCTGTGTAGGCTACGCAGCTGCAGTACAAGACTAATTATCAAGTTATCTAACATTTCTTTTGGTGTTAAAGCAACAAGTAATGTTTCTTCATTAGGAACAAATTTCTCAATTAGTACTGCGTGTTATTAATTATCACTCTGGGTGTTCAAATGGGAAAATTACTTATTGAAACATGGTGCCATTTCAGAGAGAAAGTCTTTGGAATGAAAAGGTAGGGACTTAATGCATTCATTACTTCATACAGTATCCCGATACTGATCCTTAACTTCTCCATATGATACTTTTATTTAGAATTAAATACACTCCTGGAAATGGAAAAAAGAACACATTGACACCGGTGTGTCAGACCCACCATACTTGCTCCGGACACTGCGAGAGGGCTGTACAAGCAATGATCACACGCACGGCACAGCGGACACACCAGGAACCGCGGTGTTGGCCGTCGAATGGCGCTAGCTGCGCAGCATTTGTGCACCGCCGCCGTCAGTGTCAGCCAGTTTGCCGTGGCATACGGAGCTCCATCGCAGTCTTTAACACTGGTAGCATGCCGCGACAGCGTGGACGTGAACCGTATGTGCAGTTGACGGACTTTGAGCGAGGGCGGATAGTGGGCATGCGGGAGGCCGGGTGGACGTACCGCCGAATTGCTCAACACGTGGGGCGTGAGGTCTCCACAGTACATCGATGTTGTCGCCAGTGGTTGGCGGAAGGTGCACGTGCCCGTCGACCTGGGACCAGACCGCAGCGACGCACGGATGCACGCCATGACCGTAGGATCCTACGCAGTGCCGTAGGGGACCGCACCGCCACTTCCCAGCAAATTAGGGACACTGTTGCTCCTGGGGTATCGGCGAGGACCATTCGCAACCGTCTCCATGAAGCTGGGCTACGGTCCCGCACACCGTTAGGCCGTCTTCCGCTCACGCCCCAACATCGTGCAGCCCGCCTCCAGTGGTGTCGCGACAGGCGTGAATGGAGGGACGAATGGAGACGTGTCGTCTTCAGCGATGAGAGTCGCTTCTGCCTTGGTGCCAATGATGGTCGTATGCGTGTTTGGCGCCGTGCAGGTGAGTGCCACAATCAGGACTGCATACGACCGAGGCACACAGGGCCAACACCCGGCATCATGGTGTGGGGAGCGATCTCCTACACTGGCCGTACACCACTGGTGATCGTCGAGGGGACACTGAATAGTGCACGGTACATCCAAACCGTCATCGAACCCATCGTTCTACCATTCCTAGACCGGCAAGGGAACTTGCTGTTCCAACAGGACAATGCACGTCCGCATGTATCCCGTGCCACCCAACGTGCTCTAGAAGGTGTAAGTCAACTACCCTGGCCAGCAAGATCTCTGGATCTGTCCCCCATTGAGCATGTTTGGGACTGGATGAAGCGTTGTCTCACGCGGTCTGCACGTCCAGCACGAACGCTGGTCCAACTGAGGCGCCAGGTGGAAATGGCATGGCAAGCCGTTCCACAGGACTACATCCAGCATCTCTACGATCGTCTCCATGGGAGAATAGCAGCCTGCATTGCTGCAAAAGGTGGATATACACTGTACTAGTGCCGACATTGTGCATGCTCTGTTGCCTGTGTCTATGTGCCTGTGGTTCTGTCAGTGTGATCATGTGATGTATCTGACCCCAGGAATGTGTCAATAAAGTATCCCCTTCCTGGGACAATGAATTCACGGTGTTCTTATTTCAGTTTCCAGGAGTGTATATTGGTATTGAAAATAGAGCTGTTGTCTGACCACTGGGTGTAACATGGGAACATAATAAAAATACTGGTTAAAACTAGGGATTAACTAGGCTAGGCCAGCACTGCAGAACAGGCTGGGCAGGTAAAGAACTGATAACCTCTTTCAGAGAGGGTGGCTAGGGTGACATTTTAGTTATAGCATGGGAGCATAAAATATATACTGTATAGGTAGAATGTTCATTTGCAAAGGAAAGTAGGAAAGTAACAAGGTGGTTGCTTAAGTGTTTATTTTATTTTATTTTTATTGACATCACTGGGAGTCTCCTAAGTAAGAAGCAGTACCTTGGTGTTTAGTCCCTGGATCTAAAGGCATATGGGTGTATCTATAGCGAGCTGGGGGTGGTGGAACTTCTCTTTTCTTCCACTTCACAGGGGGGCAGAAGCTGCTGAAGGTCCAGCGCTTATCTAAGAAGGCGGTGAGAGAGGCATAGTTTCTGAATAGGGTTTTAGTCCATCAAACTGGACTACCACATTACGGTCAGGCAGTTGTAATTCTGCATTGACAGGGAAGAGAGCCGAATGATTGAATATGGTCCATCATACAGGAGGGTAAGTTTCTTCACTCTTCCTTTCTTTATACTAGGGTTTTTTAGCAAAACCAAAGCACCAGGTTTATAGGGGGGGGGGGCATTTTTGTTACTTCTTTCCACCCATTTCCTGGTTGCTTTGCGGTTGTTCCCTTGCACCTTCTTCCAAATGACCTTAAGGTGGCAGGCTAGCCCCTTAACGGCTGTGTAATCGATTCCCGGAGGTAATTTATTGATCTCAAAGGGAGATTTCCATAGGACAGCCAAACACTATCTCATAAGGGGTTTATCAGTGGCTTCGTGGGAATGGCTATTGTATGCACTTGTCACATACGGAATGTATCTTTGCCAGTCACTGTAGGCTGAGTTGATGCAATAGGAAAACATTCGTTTCATAGTGCAATGGACACACTCAATGCAGCCATTTGCCTGGGGGTGAAAAGGGGTGGGTCTCCATTTTCTAATTCTCAGCAATTTGCAAACTTGGACAAATAAGGCAGACTTTAGTTGGTTCCTTAATCTGTTGTAATGCCTTCAGGCCTTCCGAAAGGAAGGACAAGATGATCCATAAAAGCTTCTGCTACTGTTTCAGCTGACATGTGAGCGATGGGTACCAAAATAAGGTATTGGGAAAGTGATCAATAATGAATAGAATATATTTACTTCCTTGTGTACTTACAGGAAGTGGCCTGACTATGTCCAAAGCCATAAACTGAAAGGTTTTTGATGCCTCAGGAAGAGATTGTGAGGGAATTTTGATTCATGGGGGTGGTGCTCTTTGGGCACATGGTAGGCAGTTTTTTATATACTTAGCAACATCTCGCAATCTTTTGTCTCACCAATACTTCATGGCAATGCAAGCATTTGTGGCCCTTCGTCCACTATGGCAAGCTTTAATGCTGTCATGGCACTGGGAAATAATTGTAGGTCTTTCGGTATTACTATACGTTTTCGCAGGGGGTTCTTGAGGTATAGAATTCCATCTTCTGTAACAAAATCCGGATGGGAGGGATACTGGCAACATTTTGCGTCATTCTCCTGCGAGTCTTTGAATTCATCAATTAACACATCGTCTGTTTGAACTACTCTCACTTTTTTACTAAAGACGCCAGCATTCTGGTGCAATTTTCCAGCTTTGTGTTGCACTTGGTGGTCATACTCACTCAACTTCAGGGTCCAGCAGATGAGAAGGCTGCTAGGGTCTTTTAAACTTAATAGCCACTGAAGTGCTGCATAATCTGGTACTACTGTAAACTTTCTCCCATAAAGATAGCATTTAAAATAGTTGACTCTAAAAACATCAATGCCAGCAATTCTTTCTCCTTAGTACTGTAATTAATTTCCGCCTGATTCAGCTGATGGGATGTGTAACCAATTGGTCTTTCCTCACCATCAATAATTTGACTCAGAATAGTCCCCACTGCAAAACTGGACACGTCACAGGAGAGAATGGTTTTTTGAAATCAGGATAGATCAACAAGGGGAAATAGTCAGAACATCTCTGATATGCTGCACAGCATCTTCACACTCTGAGGTCCATTGATAGGGTACATCTTTTTTCAACAGGTGGGTAAGGGGTTTGGCTACTGTGGCATACTCCTTTACAAAACGCCTATAATAATTGCTGAGTCCCATAAAGCTTTGCAATCCTTTTACATTTTTAGGGGAAGGGAATGTTCTAACTGCTTCAATTAGGCGGGGATCTGGCTTTACTCCATCAGCACTAATAATATGCCCTAGATACTATACTTGACTCTCAGAAAATGGACATTTTTCTATTTTCAAGCCTAAATTGGCACTTCTTAGCGTAGACAAAGCATTTCTTAACCTGCTAACATGTTCAGCTCTGGTTCTGGAAAATAATGATATCATCTAGATAAACTAGGCACATTGTAGGTTTCAGTGCTCTTAAAAGTAAGTCAGCAAAGTGTTTGAAAGTGGCTGGTGCATTTGCACAGCTCGAATGGCATTCTCAAAAATTCATATAAGACCAGAGGGAACTAGAATCGCTGTTTTTGGCCTGTCCTGTAGTGTAATCGATATTTGGTGGTACCCACTCTTCATATCAATGGTAGTGAAGTGTTTGCAGTTTCCTAGTCCGTCCAGTGTTTTGTCGATACATGGGGGAGAGTAAGTATCAGGAGTGGTTACCTTATTTACTGCTCTCACATCGACACAAAGGTGGTAGGTCTTCTCTCCATTCATCGATTTCTTTGGGACGATGATGAATGGAGACGACCAGGGGCTGGAGGAGGGTTGTATTATCCCTGCCTCTAGCTGCCCCTCCATGACAGGCTGGAGGTGATATGGTAGTCTATATGGTTTCTGTGCAATGGGCCTTGCATCTCCAGTGGGAATTTCATGATAAACTAGGTCAGTAGCCGGCGACTAACACCTTTCCTCGAATAACCGCGAGTGTTCTTCCATGACGGAGTAAAATTTGTTTTGGTCAGCCACAGGCAGATGAGCTAACTTATCTTAAATTTGTCTCTGAGCACAGGAGCAATATGACATATACTGCATCCTGGAAACCGTTGTTTTCGGTTAGGTTTCAACTTCTCTTGAACAGGGTGGTTTTATTCAATCTCGTGGCTGCTAGCTATAATGGTGACACTAGAAATTTCTACCACTTTCATTCTGAAATTGTCCAAACAGACGGTGAGCTGTGCTGCGGCTCGCGTTGGTGCTGTTTGTAGGTTTCCGTCCTCTGTTGGAGGCCAGACCGTATCGTTTAGCTGACACGGTTGCAGTCGTTTGTCTTCTTCTCGTGTTGGCTGGCACCACTCGGTTTCGCAAGTATTGCCTGTCCGCTAGTGGCAGCAGCGGCGTTTATCAATATATAGTAACTGTGGCCCTATCTCTAGGGCGACATCGTGGTTCTTCTGGGTTGTGTCAGTGTGTGGTTCAATTGGGGACTCGGGAGGAGCCACATCCGCGCAGTGCGAGAGCACACCGGGACTGCTGGTGGCACGCATGGAATGCCGGATCTAAGGCCTGTGGTCACGAGGGTGCACGACCTCGTCGTAAACCAGATCCTGCAAGCTTTAAGTTGATTGCATTTGGATTCGAGTAGAGAAACCTCCACCATTGCGAGATCTTGCGATTATCCAGTGACTTGGATTCGTGTTTCTGCTCGTAGTGTTGCTGAGGCGAAGAGCAGCAAGTGGAGTGCTTGGGGAAGACGGATCTGATTAGCTTTCCTGGACTTCTAATTACTATTTATTGCATTCCGTTTGTTACTATTTGTTAAGTTCAACCAGCAATATTTTACTGCTTCATGGCTGCTAACGCCCCAGTTACCTGCCCTGGGGGTTAGAGTGTGTAACGGCAGTTTACGTTTCCTCGCCTTGCCGCTGCTGACCGGTGAGGCATGTAGTTTTGACAGCTTTCTCGATTGTAGGTTGGCTGGTGATTCTTCTACTCTGGTGGTAGTGATTCCTTTCTCATTCTGGGTGCTCCAAGCACAGTATTCTGTGGGAGGAGTCCGGACCGCTAGTTCCGGCTTTGGCATATTTTTACATCTTTGCATTTGGTTTATTGGACATCAGGTAGCCTCAGTAATATTATCATTAGTCATTTGTTAGACTGCCACTAGTCTGAGTTACCATCTTGTGAAGTGACTGCAACTCTTGGCTGCCTATCTCATCGCTCGCATAAGTGTTTTTTTTGCCGGGTCTACTCAGAAGTCTATTCCTGGTGCAACGTCGGTCACTGGCCCTTGTGTTTTCTTATTGTATTTGCTGTTTTATTGTATGTTTCTAAATGTTTTTATATAATTGCCATTCTTGGCATTACAGCCGGTTTAAATGATTGTGTTACCAAGTTTACCACCATTTTGTCTCACCTGTCTGGTGATCAGTTGCTTGTCCTTTTAAATTAACCTTTGCCGTTGTATTCGCTGTTTTACTGTATGTTGGTTAATTTTTTTATAATTGCTGTTCTTGGCATTAAAGGCCTTCAGCCGTGACTGAGGTTACTTGCCTTAAAAATTCTAATTGGGATCACATTGGTTTGTTTCAAAAACATTATTTGCTGTGTCTGTATTTTATGCTCATTTGGTAAATTGTAATGCACTGAAAGCACTATTAATTACGCAGTTTTTTATTTCTTCATTAATAATGTGTGATGTCTTGATTTATTGCAGAGTCTGGAATTACCGTGTTAAAATAAATGTGTGTAATTGCATAGGGAACCAATAGTAACTGATAACGGTCCCGTCCACAATCGTCTGAGGGTCTGAATCAGAGGCTCAGACGTTTTTGCGACCGTGTTGGCTGCAGATTCCTTGACTTGTGCCATCGGGTGTGGGGTTTCGGGTTACGCTGAATAGGTCAGGAGTTCACTACACTCAGCTGGCGGCTACACAGGTAGCAGAGGCTGTGTGGCATGGACTGGGCAGTTTTTTAGGTTAGAAGGTCTCGGGAAAGTACGGGGTGAGCTGCAATCTCAAAGGGTGCATGGCAAATACAGGACGTGCTTGGATCAAGGAACAGTCAGGAATTGTAGTTGTAAATTGTTGTAGTTGTGCTGGAAAGTCCCTGAGCTTCAAGCGCTAATAGAAAGCACAGAAGCTGAAATCGTTATAGGTACAGAAAGCTGGCTAAAGCCTGAAATAAGTTCTGCAGAAATTTTTACGAAGTCTCAGACGGTGTTCAGGAAAGATAGATTAGGCAGAATTGGTGGTGGAGTGTTTGTGTCCGTCAGTAGTGGTTTATCTTGTAGTGAAGTCGAAGTAGATACTCCATGCGAATTGGTATGGGTGGAGGTTATACTTAACAGCCGAACTAAGTTAATAATTGGCTCCTTCTACCGACCCCCAGACTCCGATGATATAGTTGCTGAACAGTTCAGAGAAAATCTGAGTTGCGTAACAAATAAATACCCCACTCATACGGTTATAGTTGGTGGGGACTTCAACCTTCCCTCGATATATTGGCAAAAATACTTGTTCAAAACCGGTGGTAGGCATAAAACATCCTCCGAGATTGTCCTAAATGCTTTCTCCAAAAATTATTTCGAGCAGTTAGTCCACGAACCCACACAAATTGTAAATGGTTGTGAAAACACACTTGACATCTTAGGCACAAACAATCCAGAGCTAATAGAGAGCATATGACTGATACAGAGATTAGTGATCACAAGGTCATTGTAGCTAGGCTCAATACCGTTTCTTCCAAATCCACCAGAAACAAACACAAAATAATTTTATTTAAAAAAGCGGATAAAGTGTCACTAGAAGCCTTCCTAAGAGACAATCTCCATTCCTTCCGAACTGACTATGCAAATGTAGATGAGATGTGGCTCAAATTCAAAGATATAGTAGCAACAACAATTGAGAGATTCATACCTCATAAATTGGTAAGAGATGGAACTGATCCCCCATGGTACACAAAACAGGTCTGAACGCTGTTGCAGAGGCAACGGAAAAAGCATGCGAAGTTCAGAAGAACACGAAATCCCAAAGATGGGGTAAAATTTACAGACGCGCGAAATTTGGCACGGACTTCAATGCGAGATGCCTTTAATAGGTTCCACAACGAAACATTGTCTCGAAATTTGGTAGAAAATTCGAAGAAATTCTGGTCGTATGTAAAGTACACAAGCGGCAAGACGCAGTCAATACCTTCGCTGCGCAGTGCCGATGGTACTGTTACCGACGACTGTGCCGCTAAAGCGGAGTTATTGAACGCAGTTTTCCGAAATTCCTTCAGCAGGGAAGACGAATGGAATATTCCAGAATTTGAAACACGAACAGCTGCTAGCATGAGTTTCTTGGAAGTAGATACCTTAGGGGTTGCGGAGCAACTCAAATCGCGTGATACTGGCAAGTCTTCAGGTCCAGATTGTATACCGATTAGGTTCCTTTCAGATTACGCTGATACAGTAGCTCCCTACTTAGCAATCATATACAACCGCTCGCTCACCGATAGATCTGTACCTACAGATTGGAAAATTGCGCAGGTCGCACCAGTGTTTAAGAAGGGTAGTAGGAGTAATCCATCGAACTACAGACCTATATCATTGACGTCGGTTTGCAGTAGGGTTTTGGAGCATATACTGTATTCAAACATTATGAATCACCTCGAAGGGAACGATCTATTGATACGTAATCAGTATGGTTTTAGAAAACATCGTTCTTGTGCAACGCAGCTAGCTCTTTATTCGCACGAAGTAATGGCCGCTATCAACAGGGGATCTCAAGTTGATCCCGTATTTCTAGATTTCCGGAAAGCTTTAGACACCGTTCCTCACAAGCGACTTCTAATCAAGCTGCAGGCCTATGGGGTATCGTCTCAGTTGTGCGACTGGATTCGTGATTTCCTGTCAGGAAGGTCACAGTTCGTAGTAACATCGAGTAAAACTGAAGTGATATCAGGTGTTCCCCAGGGAAGCGTCCTGGGACCTCTGCTGTTCCTGATCTATATAAATGACCTGAGTGACAATCTGAGCAGTTCTCTTAGGTTGTTCGCAGGTGATGCTGTAATATACCGTCTAGTAAGGTCATCCGAAGACCAGTATCAGTTGCAAAGCGATTTAGAAAAGATTGCTGTATGGTGTGGCAGGTGACGCTAAATAACGAAAAGTGTGAGGTGATCCACATGAATCCCAAAAGAAATCCGTTGGAATTCGATTACTCAATAAACAGTACAACTCTCAAGGCTGTCAATTCAACTAAGTACCTGGGTGTTAAAATTACAAACAACTTCAGTTGGAAAGACCACATAGATAATATTGTGGGGAAGGCGAGTCAAAGGTTGCGTTTCATTGGCAGGACACTTAGAAGATGCAACAAGTCCACTAAAGAGACACCGTACACTACACTCGTTCGTCCTCTGTTAGAATATTGCTGCGCGGTGTGGGATCCTTACCAGGTGGGATTGACGGAGGACATCGAAAGGGTGCAAAAAAGGGCAGCTCGTTTTGTATTATCACGTAATATGGGAGAGAGTGTGGCAGATATGATACGCGAGTTGGGATGGAAGTCATTAAAGCAAAGACGTCTTTCATTGCGGCGAGATCTATTTAAGAAATTTCGGTCACCAACTTTCTCTTCCGAATGCGAAAATATTTTGTTGAGCCCAACCTACATAGGTAGGAATGATCATCAAAATAAAATAAGAGAAATCAGAGCTCGAACAGAAAGGTTTTACGCGTTCGTTTTTCCCGTGCGCTGTTCGGGAGTGGAATGGTAGAGAGATAGTACGATTGTGGTTCGATGAACCCTCTGCCAGGCACTTAAATGTGAATTGCAGAGTAATCGTGTAGATGTTCCTGGACTACCAGGTTTAAGATGAGAACATCAAATTTCTTTCCCTGCACTTCCGCTGTCGTTAAGCCACGTTTAACACATACCTGTAATCAGCGAGGACGTCATTTTGACAGAGGGGGTCCACCAATATGGTTGTTCTCGGCAGTTTGCAGGATTTGACCCCAATCCAGAGAATGCATCCCGTGCCACCACTGATTCTAACAGAGGTAGTTGTACGTAATGCCCATGATTGCGCGGAATGAACTTGTGGAAGTGGCCACGTTTCACAAGCACCTTGCAGTCGAATGGCGTAGAGGCCACCAAAATGGTGGGTTTCCTCACCGAGATGGACAGCTTGCGTCCTGTAATCTACTACACTCTGATAGGGGTGGAGGAAATCATTCCCCAGGATGACATCCAAATCTTGCCTTTGTTTTCGGATTACATCCATTTCTAAAGAGTAGTGGCCGGATTCGATTTTCAATTTAAGTAGGCAATACCCAGCGGGTACGATTATTTTTTCGCTCAGACCACTACTGTGGTAACGGGGTGGTTTTAACACTCATCTATCCCCACGTCCTATGAATAGTATGCTGGTTTGGGCTCCAGTGTCGATAAGCACTCTTACATTTTTTCCTCAAACTTTGATGTTGAGGAGGATACTTGCCGCCTCATATACGACACCGTGGCAGACTGGGTGCATGAATTTTACAGAGGGCACAGTCGGGCAGCGTGACTTCCCCCCCGACAATTTCCCGGCTGATTTTGGGGTTGTGGTGGATTGTTGTCGACTTGTTGCCTCAGCTGATTGTGCGAGGGGCCCCCGTTTCCCAGGTTCTGCAGGCAGTTTCTACTCGTATGCCGTACAGTTCCACACAAAGAACAATAAGGTGCACGGCACTGCACGGCCTGCCTTTCGGCAGCATTGGCACGCCTGCTCGTATTTAAAAATTGGACGCGGTTGTTCGTTCGGATGCACCGAACTGGCAATAAAATGCCCTACCTCCTCTTGCATCACTATGAGTCTTGTGGCATTGTGAACCGAGGCAGGTGATGCTATTTTTACCTCTCCTCAGACACACAGGTCGCCTGCTCAATTAACATCTCGTTACGGTCGGAATTTGAACCCAGCGTGTAAGTGCGGCAAGCCACAGTGCGGATTCGGTCAGCAACTGTCTCTACATCCTCCCCTTGCTTCAGGTGGAGGGTGGACAACTTGTCCCTGTAATAGCTGGTGTCACACCTGTCCCAATAACTCTCTTTCAACCCAGCCTCTAACATGGCAAAAGAGACGCTGTCCCTATGGGTGTGAACTGATTCAATATATGTACGGGCATCACCTGACAAAGGTGGAGTACATTTAATAGGAAATTGTTTGGTCAAGCGCGAGCGTGGCCTAATCCTTGGACAGTTTGTAGAAAGGAATTTATTTGTTCATTAGGTTTCCCAGAAAACATTGGAATGAAATTGACTGCAGAGAAACTGTTAGCCAAAGTTACAATGGAAGGCTGGGGTACTGTGCTACTTAAGGTGCTTGCAGCCGTCATTTGCGGTGCAACAGGGTGTGTTTCTGATGCACTTAGATCAACAGACTGGGTTTAAGCCAATTTTTGGCATTCTTCCATCAATTCTATCTTTCTCAACATTAACTTAATGACTTGTAGTTGAAGGGCAGCTACTGAGTCTGGTTTTTCCATGGCTGGGGAGTTCCCTTCGCCAGTGGCGGTACTATGGGTTTGGGGCACGGTTACAATATTAGGACACCAAGTGCTCGCCGAAAACTTTACAATTAGAGCACAGAAAGAGGACCTACACTCGACAAGATGATGGCGTAGCTGGCAGGAAGGAGGCAGTGACGAAGAAAAATTGATCAATGAAAGCACACAAACTGTAGTTGCAGCGGTGGTGGGTCATCGACGGATGCATCCCGTTGGATGATGGCGGCAGGAAACAGCGGCGAAGATGATGTCAGCTGTGTGATGTGCCTCAGCTAGTAGGCCGGAAGATGGGCGTTTCCTGGATTGCAGCGTGTAGCCGGAACATGCCACCGTGCTGCATCGGAGCGGCGTGGAAGACGGCTACCCACAATGTTGTGTACCATTGGACTGCCTGGGAACGGCAGCGGTGGCGGATGGCTGTGTCGCACAGCGAGGAGGAGAGAATGCCAAAACGGCAGAAGGCTGCGTGGCGGACCACTGTGCATCGCATCTGGTGTGTCAAGTGCGAAGTACTCCTGGCAGCCTCATTGGGTACGGCATGTTTTAAACTTCAATTAGGTCAATAACGGTGAGCGATCCCATTTCTGACACCAGATGTTAATGTGTCCAGATTGGCGAGGAAGGGAGAGCAGTAGGCACTTGTTCAGGTGATGAAGTTAAACATTTTATGATAGACATGATGGTTTAGTTCAGTAAAAAGTGGTTGAAGGCAGGCCTAGAGAAGCCGCCGAAACTGAATGGGCTGCTGCCTAAGAGAGCAGGAGAGGAGAGCGTCTAACCAGGTCAGAAGCTGCCAGCAGAAGATAGCAGACGGCATTCCGCACCCAGCAGCTGGCCGGGGCTACAGCCCCACGTGACCACCTCCAAACCTTCCTATTGGACAGCCAAATTGTACACACGCGGTTCAATAGTGTTACCTCATCAGCAACACGTGAGTTTAGCTGCTGATGGTTCAACATGGGAGTTTCGAAGTGGTTCCAGCATAATGCAACGTGACTTAAAAGCTGAAACTAGCTGCCAGGCAGAAGTCACTGGCGAACATCAATTGAAATATAAAAAATTAAATTTTTATAATATTACATTCATTCAGTAACGGCCCCCACTGTATACCACAGTCGAATGAGGATCTTCCCGCCCTACATCTACATCTACATCTACATCCATACTCCGCAAGCAACCCGACGGTGTGTGGCGGAGGGTACCTTGAGTACCTCTACCAGTTCTCCCTTCTATTCCAGTCTCGTATTGTTCGTGGAAAGAATGATTGTCGGTATGCTTCTGTGTGGGCTCTAATCTCTCTGATTTTATCCTCATGGTCTCTTTGCGAGATATACGTAGGAGGGAGCAATATACAGCTTGACTCTTCGGTGAAGGTATGTTCTCAAAACTTTAACAAAAGCCCGTACCGAGCTACTGAGCGTCTCTCCTGCAGAGTGTTCCACAAGTTTATCTATCATCTCCATAACGCTTTCATGATTACTAAATGATCCTGTAACGAAGCGCGCTGCTCTCCGTTGGATCTTCTCTATCTCTTCTATCAACCCTATCTGGTACTGATCCCACACTGCTGAGCAGTATTCAAGCAGTGGGCGAACAAGCGTACTGTAACCTACTTCCTTTGTTTTCGGATTGCATTTCCTTAGGATTCTTCCAATGAATCTCAGTCTGGCATCTGCTTTACCAACGATCAACTTTATATGATCATTCCATTTTAAATCACTCCTAATGCGTATTCCCAGATAATTTATGGAATTAACTGCTTCCAGTTGCTGACCTGCTATTTTGTAGCTAAATGATAAGGGATCTATTTATCTATGTATTCGCAGCACATTACACTTGTCTACATTGAGATTCAATTGCCATTCCCTGCACCATGCGTCAATTCGCTGCAGGTCCTCCTGCCTTTCAGTACATTTTTCCATTGTTACAACCTCTCGATAAACCACAGCATCATCTGCAAAAAGCCTCAAACTTCCAATGTCATCCACAAGGTCATTTACGTATATTGTGAATAGCAACGGTCCTACGACACTCCCTTGCGGCACACCTGAAATCACTCTTACTTCGGAAGACTTCTCTCCATTGAGAATGACATGCTGCATTCTGTTATCTAGGAACTCTTCAATCCAATCACACAATTGGTCTGATAGTCCATATGCTCTTACTTTGTTCATTAAACGACTGTGGGGTACTGTATCGAACGCCTTGCGGAAGTCAAGAAACACGGCATCTACCTGTGAACCCGTGTCTACAGCCCTCTGAGTCTCGTGGACGAATATCGCGAGCTGGGTTTCACATGACCGTCTTTTTTGAAATCCATGCTGATTCCTACAGAGTAGATTTCTAGTCTCCAGAAAAGTCATTATACTCGAACATAATAAGTGTTCCAAAATTCTACAACTGATCGACGTTAGAGATATAGGTCTATAGTTCTGCACATCTGTTCGACGTCCCTTCTTGAAGACGGGGATGACCTGTGCCCTTTTACAATCCTTTGGAATGCTACGCTCTTCTAGAGACCTACGGTACACTGTTGCTAGAAGGGGGGCAAGTTCCTTCGCGTACTCTGTGTAAAATCGAACTGGTATCCCATCAGGTCCAGCGGCCTTTCCTGTTTTGAGCGATTTTAATTATTTCTCTATCCCTCTGTCAACTGTTTCGATATCTACCATTTTGTCATCTGTGCGACAATCTAGAGAAGGAACTACAGTGAAGTCTTCCTCTGTGAAACGCACCTATCTGCACCAATCAAGAGCTGGAAAAATTGAAGCAGCCATCCAACTCTTCTGACAAGATCTGCCCGGTTTGTAGTGCCGCACAGGCACGTGGCTAGGTTCGAGTCAACGCGCTGTGACACAGCTTGCTGCTTTCCCATGGAAGAAGGGGTGGGATAACCCACTAGGCTGCCACCTAGATGTCAGGCACTAGCCAACATCACACGACTGACACATATGACTACATCCACTACTGTGAAGAGTGGCTGCCAGGAGGAGACACAGCGGCTGGGTGACCGAGCACAACAGCTGCACAGTGCCTCCCAGTGGCACCTGCAACACACTGGGTAGTTCCACCTTGCTACATTATAACACATATGCACCATCCAAATGTGCTCTTTTATAGGGCCGATACCACCTGTCTTTCATTCTGCTGTATGCTGTTTTCATTACAGAGTCTTTCCTTTTAATGGATCACAATGTTATTTCACATATAGCTCAGATGGTCAACAAGCACGATATCACTAAACACTTTGACCAGCTTGTTCCTCAGACTTGTATTCTTTTCATTATTGCTGGGATCTATATGAAAGAAATATTGTAGGAAGGCTGGTGCAACCCAACATTGTTTTGGATCAGGATAGGTCTCTGTTTCATGAGTGGTAGAATGTTCTTAAATAAAAAATCACTACTTTCACTAAATACATATGACACAGGTGAAAAAACCATTGTCATTACTTGCAATGGGCACAGTATTTTGGTAAAAATCAATTGCAGCAGCAGCATCATATTTTTTGACCTATTCAGTTGATGCAAATTAATCTGAGACTAACAATACGATTTATAGTGTCAAAAATGAATCACCTTGTTAATTTAAATTATATTTGCACTCTCAAGTAAGTCACTTGTAGGAGTAATTTCACTACATAAAGGAAAACGCTTGTGTGGATTTTATACTGTGAATTACCACTTTTATTGTACTGCACAAACACAATAGATACATACGTTAACGCGGGAAACGAACACTGGTTGTTTCCTCCAAAGAACCTCGCTCGCAAAGAGAGTGTTTCAGTGTCCTGTCAACTATCGACTTGTCACTCCCCCCGCCCCCCCCCCCCCCCAAGTGCGGAGCACCCGGTACGGTGGGGTACTAGAACTTCACCTCTCGGCCTGCCCAAGTGCAGATAGTGCGGGTGTGGGTGCTGCTTGACGATTCCGCTGCTGCATTAGGTCCCCTGGTGTGGAGCTCCAGGGGGTCACAGCTGTCTGGCTCTGCGGAAGGTGTGGGTTCCTTGCGAGTTGTGTCTGAAGTTGTCTGTGAGACTGTAGTCGGTGCTGTCACTGTCCAAGAGGGTTTTACCCGTAAATGGAAACCTTGGTCGACTTTCCCTGGAGGAGGATATCCATTGTGTGTGAGTATCCTGTCCTAGCACTCGGTACGGTCCAGTGTACGGTGGCTGTAACAAATGACATACCAGGTCTGTGCGGAGCATGATGTGGGAACAAGTATCAAGGGACTCGTGTATGAACACTGGATGCGTGCCGTGCTGAGACGTTGGGGCTGCATGTAGCATCTCTGCCTGCTTCCTCATTTGTTGCAAGAGGTGGGATAGTTGTGTGTCATCTGGGAGAGGAACTGGTGCAAGGAATTCTGCTGGAACACAGAGTGGTTCTCCATATACCAACTCTGCCGAGGAACAATTGATATCTGTTTTCAATGCGGTCCATAACCCCAACAAAACCAATGGCAACGCTCGAGTCCATGAGTCCTCGTGGCACATCAGGGCAGCATTTAAAGTCTGGCGCCTCCTTTCCACCAAACCGTTGCTGGCCGGATGGTAGCTCGTAGTCCGGTTTTGTTGGAAGCCGCAGTGTTTAGACAGTTGTTGGAAGAGTGTCGACTCGAACTGGCGTCCTTGGTCGGTGGTAACGAAAAATGGGCACCCAAAACAAGCCACCCAAGTTTCCAAGAATGCCCGTGCAGTAGTCTCTCCAGAAATTTCTCTGATTGGTGTAGCCTCTGCCCACCGTGTGCAACGATCCACTGCCGTAAACAAGTACCTATAACCTTCTGAAGGGGGGAGGGTGTAACGACAACTGTAAATATAATAATTTTTTTCTTTATGAATTTCAATAAATTAGTGTGAACAATGTTTGATTTTATTTCTTTCTCTTTTCGTGTCATGTTAAAGGAACAGTGAGCAACTTTTGTAATGAATATTATTATTTATGTTAGATTTCAAATAATGTGATAATCAAAAGAAAGTGTACTATTGTTAAAACTATTGTAAGATGTGAAAATTGTAATTTAAACACTTGGTCCATATGTAGGTAATGCAGTAGGATATGTGTAGTAGAAAACCTGTGGTGAATACCCTACCTGTAGGGGAGCGGGAAAAGGTGGAGGCAGGCGAGTGCGGGAAAACGCACACTGGGCGCGGTTCAGCACAACGGGCTCAAGTCAGTCAGTCGTAGGCGAGCAATAGTAAGAGTCGGAGTTGTGAATCAGTCAGAGGAACACGTACTGTACCGAGGCGGCTACCCAGGAAAAGTGGATTCCATTGAGCCTCGGATGCACCGATTCCGACGACTACTTGGCATGGCTATATTCTGAGGCACAAAGTTGGAAAGATTACGACGCTAAGAAGAAGGAAAGTGCCGATGTAGTGTGAGCCTTAGCCGTGCTTGTATGTGTGCCCTGCTGCCCGCTATCTCGCTGCCCGCCAACCGCCGCACCGACTTGCACAGGTCAAACATTTATTTCATCTTTAGAAGTGTATCTGTGTGGACCAGTGTCGAAACTGTTTCTAATTGTTCAATAATAACGTGACTTTTACCAGAATTGCTTTCGCCATGAATTATCCTGATCACTGACCTAGACAGGATCCTTACCTCGTATTGTGCAACCCGAGTATCCTGAACTGAAAGTCTAAAATCAGTGTTAATAAGAATTATCAGTAGATCAGTCTATGCTATAAAGAAATCAAAAGTTCTGTGAGTTATTGCAAATGTTGGTAAAGAACAAAAGTATGACTAAATTGGAAGAGAGTTCTTTGAATTGAATTAGCGATGTTATTTAATTAATCTGAGACAGAAATAATGACAGTTAAATTATTCAGAAGTAAGACAAAAGAGTAGTTATCCATAGATTGATAAATTTGAGTGTTAATTTGCCTTCAGTACTTAACAGTTTCAGTATAACGACCATAACAGTTTCAGGGCCCCCCCCCCCCTCTTCTCTTGTCCATTCTTTCAAATCTTGAAATATGCTGATCAGATTTCACCAGTAAAGTTAAGTTCTATATTAATCCTAAGTGTATTAGTGTTGTTTTCCAATTTTAATAGTGACATTGTATGTGTGCTTTCAAAACTGCTTACTCTAGGAAAATCTATGCCCGAATTCAGTCTGATCAATATACAGAATGCAGTTCGTAGTAATCATTGCTGTGTGGTGTTGTGTAAATTTAGCTCGTCTAAATTAGTACAAAAAGAGAAAACTTTAGTTCAGTGGCTTTTTCTGGTTCCAAACTTTGCCATATAACGCATCATTACTACGTGTTACTATGCTTGTACATGCACCCACTTGTACAAGGAAAAACTCACTCATTGCCTAAGTAGGCTGGCAACCGAATTATTAATTATAGGTAGCATCTACTGTGTGTACTTCTTGTCCACGCAAACGCGCAATTATACTTTGCATTTGCTTGATGTATCACTGTGGTTATTGACTGAGTACAAGTCCGATCTTGCTTCCATTAGGTACACGCGGTCAACTTATGTACGAAAATCCTTGTTTATAAGGTGAAGCCCGTGAACTTATTATAGTACAGGCTTTATACAGCTAACCTACGTCCGTTTAAGGGCGGTAGTGTTACACGTGGCTTCCCGGTGACAGGACATCCAGTTGTTATTGATTACAAATTAATGTAAAGATCGAACAGTGGATGTTCAGTGGCACGAATTGTAATAATAGTCAGTAAAATAAATTACAGTGAGCATCAAGTATAATAGTGTGATATAGTTGGCATTTAGTATGGACAGAAACGTAGGCAGGGTAGATGCGCCAAGCGAAATGGAGAATGCGGCTGGCAGTAGCAGGAGTTTACGCGGCCAGATAACAGATGGCGTTAGCGAAAGACAATTGGCGTACATACAGTACCATGAACACGTCAACGAACAGATTGAAATGTCGAGATCGTCTCCACCACAGCAAGGGACAAAACAGGAAGTAGAGGGTGACTTGGTAGATGATAGTGGGTACGTGAACGAATCCACTGACATGTTTGATTCACCACAGATAAAGAAAGAACCGAAAGAAACTTCTGAAGTAGAATCGGAACACATCGATCCTGTAGAACAAAACAGTATAAAAATTTTAAGTATGAACGACTTATTTGAACAATTAACCAAACAAATTGCAGGACAGAATGAGCAGCTTAAAACGCACGTTGATGAGCAGCTCAAAACGCAGGGCCATCAGCTCAAAACACAGAATGAACAGCTCAAAACACACGTTGACGAGCAACTTAAAACACAGGTGGATCAAATTAAAGCACAGGTCGAAGGACAGGGAATTAAAATTAGTAAACAAATAGAACAAGTAGAACAGAAAGTGGGTAATTTAAGTTCTGTGGTAAATACTCTGAAATTTGAAATTGATACCATTAACAAAAATATGGATACTATGCAGGAGGAAATTGGAAACATTAACAGTAGGTTCGATGTTGAAATTCTCAACATCCAAGAGAAAGTAGAACCTCTGGTTGAAACTAAGGTAGACGAAAAAGTTTTCGGTCTTAAAACTGAGATCGTAAACGAATGTCAACACGGAATATCACGGTTGGAAAAGGTAGTTTTAGAAACTGAAAGGGATTTAGATAAAAAAGTAACCAGATGTGTTCAAAACTGTGAACAGAATACTACGAAAATTCAAGGCAGAATTTTCGATCTGGAGAGCAAAATTAAAGATAGGCCTGGTGTTGTCTGTAATGGCACACCAATTACGAAGCTGTTAGAAGGCGAGGAACGCTTCGATCCAGCCAAGAAACATAATGGGTGGCATCCGTTAGATTTCATTAAAAATTGCGAGAGAGTATTTCCTGAGCACTTGTCTGATCAGGAAAAGATAAATGTTGTGATTAGCGCCTTAGCAGGTGATGCTAAGCGCTGGGGAATAAATTTAACTACGGAACGAATGACGTTCGAAGAATTTAGGCAAAGATTTACGGAAGAATATTGGTCTGAACAAAAGCAGGACCATTTATGGCGGGAGTTCATCATGGCCAAACAGCATGATAACAGGGGCAGGAATGTGATTTGAGACTTTCTCGGCGTATTCCATTCGTGAAATCTTCTCGGGTGATCAGCCGAGTAAAGGCGTCGTCTTCTCGCAACGTTTCGAAGGGTTTCGTACCCATCATCTTCGCTTGAAGATGATGGGTACGAAACCCTTCGAAACGTTGCGAGAAGACGACGCCTTTACTCGGCTGATCACCCGAGAAGATTTCACGGAAGGGGCAGGAATACTTTGAAAGATTTCTGCGAGCATTGGTACCGGAAATTGATGCATTTAAGAGGCAGAAGATCAGATTCAGAAATTATCTGGGAGTTATATAAAAAACTCCCAGAAGATTCAAAGAGGTATGTAGGAAGCAATCATCGTAGCTTCCAAGCATTTCTGGAAAGGGTCGAAGACGAAGACCATTGGCGCGAAAGTCGTGCCAATTATCGAAATTTTGGTAACCGTAATAACCAAAACAATGACGAAAGAAATGACGGCGAAGGATTTCGCGTCAATATGTTACAAAGAGGTAGAGGCAGAAGTAGAGGAAGAGGAAATTATTCAGGTCGCGGTAGAGGGTATACCGCGCAAAGTAATAACGACGCGAGAAACTAATTTCCGCGAACGTTGCGGGCCAAACGGAAGCGGACAATACATACCGGCCCCGATTTGAAAAAAGATACCGGACCGACCGTAATGTAATGAGACAGGCTAGGGACAGGCACGGAACGCCGCGACGTGTTGTGGCGAAACAAGCGTCAGCTGCGAGCCAGAATGAGTCATTTATGCCGCACAGAACGCTACATGTTAACAGGCGAGTGGAGCATCAGCGGGCAACGACCCAACCTAGCAGAACATCTGTTAGGAAAGAAGCCGCTGGAAATACGGCAGCAGTAGATACGAACATAGCCGTCAGGGCTAATGAAAGTTTTACGAGTGATAATTCCGTGGCAAAGGAAACGATAAAGGAAACTGTGAATACACAGAGAGGTGCGGTTAGCAGGGTTTGCAATGAGAGAAAAGTCGAGGATAAATTAGCAGAAGTAACTGATTGGCGTGTGCAGATCGACGATCTGTACAAGGGCCTAAAGCAATGTGAGTGGGAGGATTTTAAGAAGGAGTATGAGGTAAAGAAATTAGTTAGTGGAAAAGGAGATAGTAGGGACGTCGATAAGGTGACGTGGCCCGAATTGGAAGAGGAGAGAATAAATAGCGCCGCGCAAAGTACGCGTGCCGCCAATAGGATGCAGATTAAGGGTAGGAAGGATTTGGAGGATGAAATCCTCAGCATTGACGAAGAAATAACTTCTGCTAACAGTCCGCCAATAGTAAAAGCTGCTACCGAGAGGCACCGTGGAGAAGGGGCAGATGATTACCTGAAAGTAATCAAAGTCCACGAGGATTACACCGAATATGAAGTCACTGTGGAAGTGAATAAAACAGAGGATGAGGCCGTATTGCCAAAAGAGGAGGTTGAATTGAAATCCAAGCCTGACGACAATACAGAGGAGGAACTTAGTGCCTGTCTCAGAAAAGCTTTTATGTTAGAACCTGATAGCGATCCGGAATGGTCGGATTCCGACGATAGTTCAGATGATGAAAGGTACGCAAATACAGACGAAAATGAATATACTAACTTTCCCTATTGTTCAAAAGTAGCGTACTTAAGTGAATCTGATGGTGAGGAAGAGAGTAATAATGACTTTAGTGACGATGAATTTGCAGGTGTAAACGAAAGTGAATATACTTTTACTGAAAGAGGGTATGAGAAAATTAGTGACATTTTTCCAAAGAAAGATACAGAAAATAGAAGTGGGCAAGAACCGAATGAATTATTCAATAATGTAAAACAGGGGCACAATTTGCAGGAACCTCCAGATGATTCTATACTGGGGCACGCCTTAATAAATGTTTTGAAAGAGTGTGAATTACAGGAACAAAAAGAACCACCTGATAAAATGATGGCAGAACAGGGAATATTGTACCTTGCTAAAGACTTTGAAATTTCAAAACCTAAAAAGCCACCTGATGAAACGAAACGTTGGCAAGATCTGAATGACTTAGTGAAAGATGTAGAAAACAGGAGGCCTAAAAAGCCACCAGACTTAAGTGACTGTTTTATGAACACTAAAAGACTGCCTTGTTAATAAAGAGACTGGGGGCAGGATAATGTATTTGTATATATTATTAGTATTATGCATGACTTTATTATTATTGTATCTTAGTGTTACCTGAAAGTGGAATTATTGTTTTGTTGATTTGGAGTCTGGGACAGATTTATATCGGATTTTGAGAATGTCATGAACACATTACATCATGAAACTACAGGATTTCCACCGGAAGAAATTTTGTTAGGCAGAAGTAGTAAAAGTTTAATTGAAGAAAAACTAGAGTTTCCACCTTGTACAAGTTTGGGATTGGATCAAAAGAAAGAATTGGTGATAAAAAGGGCAAAGCAAAAAGTTGAATCTAGATCTAAAAGACAATAAAAATTTAAAAGTTTCAAAATTTAAAATTGGAGATTATGTTCTTTTAAAAACCCACGAAAAGTCTAGTGAACTAAACCATGAAATTTCAAAATTTAAATATATTTATAATGGACCATATATAATACAGAATATTCCACACGACAATGCTTACTACCTGATCTACCCAAAATCCAAAAGACCTTTAGGTGTAAGAAATATTGTGGATCTGAAACTGTATGTTCCTAGAAATGAGTGATATAAGGATAATCAGAAAGCGACTTGCAGTAAATGTGCTGTATCTTATGCTGAACCCAAGTTATTCTAAATGTAACTGATCTTTGTAAATGTCTGTATACCCTTGAAAGTGTGCTAATGTAGTTATGTGAGTTTCAGATTACCAATTGTACTGTAACTATAAAAATGTATGGAGGAAGGGACTGAAATGAAAGGATAAATGCTATCAGCCTGATAAAAGATGGAACTGTCAACAATGAAAATGGGCAGTGTATGAACCGTAATATGAAGGACTGCCTAATACCAATGAGGGCAGATAAATAGTCGATGGAAAATTGTAAATGTGATCCAGGAGGTGTGACAATATGAAGTGAAAAGGACTGCCCAAATCCGCATAATAGGCAGCAAATATGTGTAGTTAATTTTCTGAATATATGTGTGTGTGTTTTGTTTAGTAAGTAAGGAAATGGACTGCTATTCAAAGCAAGCAGCGACAAATTATATTATAGTGTGTACAAAATATGCAATTGTTTATGTAGTTAAATGTTTGCATTATTCCAGAATTTTAAACTATTTCTTTGAAAAAAAAAAGATTAAATTACTATTTTAGTAATGTTATGATGGGAAGTTGGACTGTGCACAAGGCACTTGAGTAAATGACAAATAATTATTCTTGATGTGAAAAGAGTGTAAACCTATGTACAGTAAGTAAAAGGGAATATGTAGTGTAATTCTTTTTGGACGTTTAAGTAAAGATTCAGAACCACTGTATAATTGTAAGATTTAGTGTTCCCATAAAATTTGGACTTAAGCAAAATTTTCTGGAAACAGGGGCATGTGTAACGACAACTGTAAATATAATAATTTTTTTCTTTATGAATTTCGATAAATTAGTGTGAACAATGTTTGATTTTATTTCTTTCTCTTTTCGTGTCATGTTAAAGAAACAGTGAGCAACTTTTGTAATGAATATTATTATTTATGTTAGATTTCAAATAATGTGATAATCAAAAGAAAGTGTACTATTGTTAAAACTATTGTAAGATGTGAAAATTGTAATTTAAACACTTGGTCCATACGTAGGTAATGCAGTAGGATATGTGTAGTAGAAAACCTGTGGTGAATACCCTACCTGTAGGGGAGCGGGAAAAGGTGGAGGCAGGCGAGTGCGGGAAAACGCACACTGGGCGCGGTTCGGCACAACGGGCTCAAGTCAGTCAGTCGGAGGCGAGCAATAGTAAGAGTCGGAGTTGTGAATCGGTCAGAGGAACACGTACTGTACCGAGGCGGCTACCCAGGAAAAGTGGATTCCATTGAGCCTCGGATGCACCGATTCCGACGACTACTTGGCATGGCTATATTCTGAGGCACAAAGTTGGAAAGATTACGACGCTAAGAAGAAGGAAAGTGCCGATGTAGTGTGAGCCTTAGCCGTGCTTGTATGTGTGCCCTACTGCCCGCTATCTCGCTGCCCGCCAACCGCCGCACCGACTTGCACAGGTCAAACATTTATTTCATCTTTAGAAGTGTATCTGTGTGGACCAGTGTCGAAACTGTTTCTAATTGTTCAATAATAACGTGACTTTTACCAGAATTGCTTTAGCCATGAATTATCCTGATCACTGACCTAGACAGGATCCTTACCTCGTATTGTGCAACCCGAGTATCCTGAACTGAAAGTCTAAAATCAGTGTTAATAAGAATTATCAGTAGATCAGTCTATGCTATAAAGAAATCAAAAGTTCTGTGAGTTATTGCAAATGTTGGTAAAGAACAAAAGTATGACTAAATTGGAAGAGAGTTCTTTGAATTGAATTAGCGATGTTATTTAATTAATCTGAGACAGAAATAATGACAGTTAAATTATTCAGAAGTAAGACAAAAGAGTAGTTATCCATTGATTGATAAATTTGAGTGTTAATTTGCCTTCAGTACTTAACAGTTTCAGTATAACGACCATAACAGTTTCAGGCCCCCCCCCCCCCTCTTCTCTTGTCCATTCTTTCAAATCTTGAAATATGCTGATCAGATTTCACCAGTAAAGTTAAGTTCTATATTAATCCTAAGTGTATTAGTGTTGTTTTCCAATTTTAATAGTGACATTGTATGTGTGCTTTCAAAACTGCTTACTCTAGGAAAATCTATGCCCAAATTCAGTCTGATCAATATACAGAATGCAGTTCGTAGTAATCATTGCTGTGTGGTGTTGTGTAAATTTAGCTCGTCTAAATTAGTACAAAAAGAGAAAACTTTAGTTCAGTGGCTTTTTCTGGTTCCAAACTTTGCCATATAACGCATCATTACTACGTGTTACTATGCTTGTACATGCACCCACTTGTACAAGGAAAAACTCACTCATTGCCTAAGTAGGCTGGCGACCGAATTATTAATTATAGGTAGCATCTACTGTGTGTACTTCTTGTCCACGCAAACGCGCAATTATACTTTGCATTTGCTTGATGTATCACTGTGGTTATTGACTGAGTACAAGTCCGATCTTGCTTCCATTAGGTACACGCGGTCAACTTATGTACGAAAATCCTTGTTTATAAGGTGAAGCCCGTGAACTTATTATAGTACAGGCTTTATACAGCTAACCTACGTCCGTTTAAGGGCGGTAGTGTTACAAGGGGTCCAACCAAGTCAATGTGTACATACCCAAAACGTGCCGTTGGGGTTGGGAATTGTCCTACTGGAGCGTGAACATGGCGTCCCACTTTGCTATGTTGACACTGATAGCAGCTGCGGGCCCACTCCCATGTATCTTTCTCGATTGAAGGCCACACAAAACGGTCCGTCACTAACTCCACTGAGGCATTGGTTCCTGGGTGTGGCAGGTTGTGAATGCCATCAAATACCTTTCGTCGGAACTGGGGGGCGGGGAGGAGGGGGGGGGGGGGGGTGTATGGGTGTGGTCTAACCGTGGAGGTGTCGCACCATACCTTAAATAGGCTGCAGGGGGCGTCCACAAGTTGTAAACGTAGGCCAGTGGACGGGTCCACCAACAAGGACTGCAGCTGCGCATCTGAAGCCTGTGCCCTTGCCAATTCAGAATAATCCAACATTGGACTTATCCCATTAATACGTGAGAAATAGTCTGCCACAATGTTGTCAGCACCATGGATGCGACGCCCGTCTGTCAAAAACTGGCATATAAACTCTATACGTCGGGCCTGGCGGGGGGAACATGAATCGCTGGCTTTGTAGAAAGCTGCCACGAGAGGTTTATGGTCGGTGTATATGGTGAATTGCCTGCCCTCAACGAAAGGGCAGAAGTGCCTGACACTTTCATACATTGCGAGGAGTTCCCCGTCGTATGCTCTCCAACGAGTTTGACTCGTCTGTAGTTTTTGTGAGAAAAAACTTAGTGGCTGCCAATGACCCTTCACTCTCTGGTGCAGTGCTGCACCGATTGCAACTTGGCTCGTGTCCACTGCTAGGGCTAGCTGAGCTCCTGGTGCAGGGTGTGCAAGCCCCACTGCATTGTGAAGGCTGTTTTGCAGTGCCTTGAAAGCAGAGTCCATCTCAGGTGTCCATGGGAGTGGGCGCTTGCCAATTTTGTTGTGTCTGGCCAAGGCATTGTTCAGTGGCGTCTGGATTGCTGCTGTTCCGGGGAGGTGGCAACGATAGAAATTTATCATCCCTAGGAATCGTCTGAGATTGTGGTAGTTTTGAGGCCGTGGTAGGGTGCCCAACTACTCCAGCTTCTCTGGCAGTGGCAAAATGCCCTGAGCTGATACTTTATAACCCAGGGAGGTTACCACGGGTTCCCCAAACACGCACTTGTCCTTGTTAAGTGTTATTCCATGAGCACTAAGCCTGCTTTGCACCTCGCTTACGTGTTTCTGATGGTCAGAAACATTCCCCGAAAACACCAGAATATCATCTAGATAGGCGAAACGTTGTGGCAGCCCTCTTAGCACGCTGTCTAGAAATCGTTGCCATGTTTGGGCAGCATTTTGCAGCCCGAATGGCATCACCAAAAATTCAAACAGCCCGAATGGGGTTGTCACTGCAGTTTTTGGTATGTCCTGCTCTGCCATTGGTATCTGATTATAAGCCTTACGGCAATCTAAAACACTGAATATGGTTGCCCTGGCCAGTGAATGGGTGAAATCTGTATATGTGGCTCAGGGTATCTGTCTGGAACAGTTCGGACATTCAAAGCTCGATAATCACTGCACGGGTGCCATGACACATTCTTTTTATGGGTGAGGTGCAGAGAAGAGGACCATAGACTGTTGGATGGCTGCATAGTTCCTTCCTGTAGCATCTCATTGAAAATGGCCTTGGTTTCCCGCAAGCGATCAGGTGCAAGCCTGCGAACACGTGAGGAGACTGGTGGGCCTGCAGTTGTACAGATGTAGTGCACTGTCTCATGCTTCGCCCTGCTCTCTCTTGTTCCATGTTGTGGTTTGGGTGTCGCCTTTGCGGTTGAAACAGCAGGAGCCTGTTGTTGTGTCGTCAACTGTTTTGATGTCATTTGAGCCATCTGTCGGTCACATTTCTTTGTTGCTATGGTGTCCTCCCAGGTGGGTGCGCTGAGGTTATCTACCCTTTGGTATGCACGAGAGGTCAGACGTCCTTGTATTCCCGGAATAACCCATCCACTGGCAGAATGGACGAGTTGTGACTTGCATAAATCCACGGACAATGCATGTTTTGCCAGGAAATCAGCACCTAGTATAGGTTGGTCGATATCGGCCATAACGAAGGTCCAGTTGCATTTTTCTGGTAGCCCAATGTCCACTGGCAGTGTTTTCTGTCCATATGTGTGGATGATTGAATCGTTGACTGCTTTCAAAGTGGTCTCTTCAGCACGTTTGTCTGAAGGGAAGAAATTTACATGCAGAGTGCTTACATCTGAGCCGGTGTCAACCAAGAACATCCATCCTGTAGAGCGATGAGGAACGAAAAGTCTTTGTGAAGCTATGTACCTTACATCGGTGAGAGAAGTCGATCCGCATAATGTAGGCTCGTGCTGAAATGGGGGTGTCCTCCTTCCATGCGTCTGTGAGTTTAGGCGCAGTTGCTTGTTGTCACGGTTGGCTGCGCCTAAAGCAGGCCGTGGGATGCATTTGGGTGCGAGCACGTCGCCTTGCACTTCGTAGCTTGCACGCCGAAACGCTGGTGAACCAGCAATAACCGGTGCCGTCGTTTGCGTGACGTGGCGGGCGCGTCGGCTGGCAACAACACGTGTGTGTGTCAGCCGCTGAAATGTCGCGTGGCTCTAGCCACTGCAGCTGGGCGGTCAGCTGATCTATGGCAGTGCGGAGAGATCAGAAATCTTCGGTCGCGTCTGGCGCTCGTCGTGCGGTCGTGGCAGGACAAGCTGGAGGCGCCGCGTCAATCAGCTCCGGCCGTGCTCGGCTGGTATTGTTGGCCGAGGTGGTTGCAGCAGCGGCCACTGTGGCGCGCGAGTCGAGCAGGGAGTGCGCTCTATCGGCCACTTGCAGCAACTCGCTTAATGGCTGGTCCTCGTAAGCAATTAAGGTTAAGCACACCTGCGGAGGTAACTGCTGTTGCCATATGTGCACAAGTAATGTGTCCGAGAACACGGAAGGGTCCACCATAGCACGTAAATGCCGGTAAAAGTCTGAAGGCAACCTGTCACCGCGTTTCTCGTGGTACAGGAGCTGTGTTATCCGCTGGTCCACAGGTTTTGTACAACGCGAAATTAAAGCCGTCTTGAGGGTGACGTAGGCTTGTTGTGTTGGGGGTTGCATAATTATATCCGATACCACTGACGACACATGTTGGTCCAGGTTGCATATCACTAGCGTGAACTGTTCAAAATCGTCTACTATTTGTTGCTGCATGAAAATGTTCTCCATAATAGTGAACCAAATTTCCAGACGTTCGGGAACGAAAGGTGGGGGCGAACGGAAAGTGTGAAACTCGTGGGAGCGGTACCAACGCAGGTGATGAAAACGCGAGCACATTTGGTCTGATATCGGCGTGTCCTGCGGACTGGTTGTGCGAAGCAATATCCTGTGGCGGCGGCGCGGGACCCACCAGCACACATGGTGTGGTTGGAAACGTAGCATCGTGGACGAAGTCAGTTTGAGATGTAGGAGTCCGTGGCACTGTGAACTGAGGGTTTTGCTGCATCGTGTTGAGCTCCTTCTTGAAATTCTGGATGACGCCGTCAATGTCATGGAAGAGGTTCTGTGCAGACAACATGTCGATAGGAGACATCGCGGAAAATATCTAAAGAAAATTGTATACTGTCACACCGCTTAGTTAGGGGGTCACCACTTACGTAGGAGTAATTTCACTACATAAAGGAAAACGCTTGTGTGGATTTTATACTGTGAATGACCACTTTTATTGTACCGCACAAACACAATAGATACATACGTTAACACGGGAAACGAACACTGGTTGTTTCCTCCAAAGAACCTCGCTTGCAAAGAGAATCTTTCAGTGTCCTGTCTACTATCAACTTGTCACTCCCACACACTTGGTGGGAACTGAAAATTTTTCAGATTGAGTACATACAATTGCCAAAATTATGGGATCATACAAGAGATCACGTATTGTGTTAAGATAAGTTTTATTTCATTTTGAAATTATACAGAGGAAGATATGTTTTCAGATACAGAACAATGTCCTACAATATTGTAACGTCGGGCAAAATCGATGATACAGTTTTATTCAGAGAGACAGTCTGAGTTACTCTGCTTAAGACTGAACATTCCAATTATTGGAACTATGTCGTGCCAGAGACAGCCTGTGAATAGACAACTGTACTATTCAGGGAGGGGGGGGGGGGAAGGGGGGAGGGATACATAAGTATACAGTAGTATACTATATTTTAATCTGTTCTAAGACGGTATTCTATTTTTTCCAGATATTTCAGTAATAATGGCTGGTAATTCAAGCAACAAAAAACAGAAGTGGGTGATTAAACAATGCTGGAAGACAGAGAATGCTGAACAGTTTCGACAGAAATGGGAAGAAGAACTGAATAAACCTCCACCAAGTAGGCTATCAATTTACAGGTTTTGCAACAAATTTAACTTAACTGGATCTATGAGGGCAGTTCAATAAGTAATGCAACACATTTTTTTTCTGAAACAGGGGTTGTTTTATTCAACATTGAAATACACCAGGTTATTCCCCAATCGTTTAGCTACACAACACTATTTTTCAACGTAATCTCCATTCAATGCTACGGCCTTACGCCACCTTGAAATGAGGGCCTGTATGCCTGCACGGTACCATTCCACTGGTCGATGTCATAGCCACCGTCTTACTGCATCAATAACTTCTTCATCATCCGCGTAGTGCGTCCCACGGATTGCGTCCTTCATTGGGCCAAACATATGGAAATCCGACGGTGCGAGATCGGGGCTGTAGGGTGCATGAGGAAGAACAGTCCACTGAAGTTTTGTGAGCTCCTCTCGGGTGTGAAGACTTGTGTGAGGTCTTGCGTTGTCATGAAGAAGTTGTTCGTTCTGATTTTTGTGCCTACGAACACGCTGAAGTCGTTTCTTCAATTTCTGAAGAGTAGCACAATACACTTCAGAGTTGATCGTTTGACCATGGGGAAGGACATCGAACAGAATAACCCCTTCAGCGTCCCAGAAGACTGTAACCATGACTTTACTGGCTGAGGGTATGGCTTTAAACTTTTTCTTGGTAGGGGAGTGGGTGTGGCGCCACTCCATTGATTGCCGTTTTGTTTCATGTTCGAAGTGATGAACCCATGTTTCATCGCCTGTAACAATCTTTGACAAGAAATTGTCACCCTCAGCCACATGACGAGCAAGCAATTCCGCACAGATGGTTCTCCTTTGCTCTTTATGGTGTTCGGTTAGACAACGAGGGACCCAGCGGGAACAAACCTTTGAATATCCCAACTGGTGAACAATTGTGACAGCACTACCAACAGAGATGTCAAGTTGAGCACTGAGTTGTTTGATGGTGATCCGTCGATCATCTCGAACGAGTGTGTTCGCACGCTCCGCCATTGCAGGAGTCACAGCTGTGCACGGCCGGCCCGCACGTGGGAGATCAGACAGTCTTGCTTGACCTTGCGGCGATGATGACACACGCTTTGCCCAACGACTCACCGTGCTTTTGTCCACTGCCAGATCACCATAGACATTCTGCAAGCGCCTATGAATATCTGAGATGCCCTGGTTTCCCGCCAAAAGAAACTCGATCACTGCCCGTTGTTTGCAACGCACATCCATTACAGACGCCATTTTAACAGCTCCATACAGCGCTGCCACTTGTTGGAAGTCAATGAAACTATACGAGACGAAGCGGGAATGTTTGAAAATATTCCACAAGAAATTTCCGGTTTTTTCAACCAAAATTGGCCGAGAAAAAAAATGTGTTGCATTACTTATTGAACTGCCCTCGTATCTGTAATGCACCAAAGAGTGGTTGAGCAGTGAGTGTTACTACCCATGAAAATGAAATGGTAGTTGCAAAGGCATTTATCCAAAGCCCAAAGAAATCCTAAGGGACACCCAGTGTCGAGTTGAACATTTCCCGTAGATCCTTTAATTGTCTAATGCAAGACTGAGGTTTGTAAATGTATCGACCACGATTACTTCGTGGATTACAGGATGCTCCAGATCGCAATTTATAATTTTGCAAGGTGCTTTTGAATGAAGAAATGCAAGGTGATAGTGTAAGTTGATAAATTTGTTGGTCTGACAAAGCAAATTTTAAGTTGTCAGATGCTGTTAATAGGCATACCTGCGTGTACTGCACCACGGAAAATATCACTGTTGTAACTGAGAAACAACTGACTCAAACTGGAGTTACAGTTTGGGCATGACCTTCATGTCAAGGGATCACTGGGCCTGCTTTTTCCCATACAACAGTTATCCAAGATGTCTATCTTATGCTGCAAGGTGCTGGCATTCCACAAATACATCTACAGCAGGGTAATGAAGAGAGATATTTCCAGCAAGATGCACTCCACACTATGCTTTAACAGTACGTGGGTTTCTTGACAACAAATACCTAATAGGTTGACATGCCATCGAGGGCCACCTGAATGGCCAGCATGATCACCAGACCTTATTCCAATGGACTTTTTCTTTTCAGGTGTTATCAAAGATAATGCCTTTGCAAGAAAACCACAAGGTCCTGATGATGTGTCAGTTCATAAGAGAAGCATGCCAACATATTCATAACAATAAAGAACTCTGTGCCAAAGTGTGCTTGAGTGTCCAGCCCAGACTACAGGAATGTGTAAATGCTGAAGGGCAGCAACTTAAACACTAAAGACACTGCACTTATTGTGACTTCATAGACCTATTTTCTGTAATTTTCTACAATAATTATTTTTCATTTCCAACCTATTTTCTATAACAATAATAATAATAATAATAATAACACCTATTAATTAACCCCGCTGTCCTTGTTCAAAAGACCTTTGAATTATATGGATGGGGGAAAGGCAATTCATATTAAAAGACAGTATTGCATGCACCTTCAGTCACATACTGGCTCTTATCAGAAAATACATCAGTTATGTTCTTTGTCTTCACTGCACTGTGATGACGAATCAGAAATAAATGTCTTCATAATTAGAAGGCACCACAAGTAAATGAGAAACCATAAGCCACGCAGCACATGCTCCAATTTTTTATGACGTGAAAATCTCTCATAACAAAAGATTTTATTTGGCTTTTATTTAGAAAATACTAAACAAAACTTTTAGTGCTATAGGTGGCGGAGAAGAGAGAGAGAGGGTGTGGAAAGAGTGTTTGACTTAAACATAATTATCACTTTACAAAATAGTGTGAGTGTTTATTACACAAGGAAACACATTTTTGCCTATATTTCACAAAAATTCATTTTATTTTATCCAGCCCATGTTTCTAGTCTTTGTTACAAACATGTTATTTACTTCCTCTGGTAGACTATGAAACAAAGAATCTACAATCACCAATATAATCTAAGAGAGTGCCAATTTACAGGTTCAATGTAAAGTTTGTCACTATACAACAAATGAGATAACAGGGATGACAGGGTCACAGTTTTTTCAGTAATTTTTATAGTTTTTTTAAGGATGAAGTTTTCAGTAAAAATATGTAACTGGAAAACATGTAGTGTGTTGGGGAGGGAAGAGATCAACCTAGTTTACATATAGCTATTCTGGTAGTATGCAGAAGAGACAATATAGCAAAAGTCTCTGGTTGGACAGAAACAGTTCTATGTAGCTGTCCCCATGTGTTTTTTATGTAGAAGTTTTTTATTTTTTCAAGTAAAAAATAAAGCATTGGAAGTCACCCAGAACTGCAACTGAATAAGCAACACATTCTACTTTTTCAACACTTCTGTATACTGCCATACTATCTAAAGAAAAATTGGACTGATCCCTCCTCTTCTCCCAAACACACTGTATTATTCAGTTACACAGAGTTATTCCTACGTACCTTTGGGGTTTACGAATACGACTGTGAAAAAACTACACGATATGTAGAAAAGCCATATACATCAGTGAATAGAGCACCCCTACAATTTTTTATTCATAATATGTACTGTGGCATAGTTACACTAGCGGGTACAACATGTACAAAAATCATACACTAGATACTGTCATCTCTAATTAGTTCACACCTGCAGATAGACATCCCTAGGAACAGATTTCCAAAGTGGGCTGCTGTCATGCCATCCCTGACAATTTGTCTCAGCGATTCCATTTAACTGCATGCAGGTATTGATATTTACCGTGCCGCAAACAGTTCCCATATTGAGTGCCTGTAATGTGAGTTAGAAACAGATCTTCTCCAGCCACTGATGAGTGTGTATTTTCTGTATGTCTTGTAGTTTTTTCAGTCATGTCCCAAAACCCCATAGGTACTTATTAATAAACCTGTGTAATTTGTATTAAAACCTTCATCATTAACCACAGTTCAAGTTCCTGAAACAGTTGTAACCTCCTGTTGAACAGTAACTAGTACCCTATTGTGTTGTGAAAAACTCTATACTTAATTTATGAAGTTATAATTGACTGGATAGATAGATAGATTGATTGGTTTTTTAATTGGTCCAGTTTTATCATATAGCACAAATTGTACAATTGGTATTGGACAGGTCAAAGATAAGTTACAATAATACATAGTATTAGCAAAATAGTAGGCAAATTAAAATTAGGTACCTATTGCAATTAATTTTGTTACTTATTCAGAAATTCTCTGACAGAATAGAAGCAGTGCTTTATTAGAAATGCCTTTAGTTTAGCTTTAAATATTGGATGAGAAGTATTTTTTATTTCCTCTGTTATCTTATTGTGTAGTATTACACCAATGTTAATTATGCTCCTCTGATAGGTGGTTGTTCCGTGATATTTTTGATGTATATTTGATTTCCCTCTGGTACTATAGTTGTGTACATTTTTGTTCTGTAGCAGTTTGCCTGTTTTCCGGAGGTAGTCCCTAGTGAACAAGATAGTTTCATAAATGAATAAACTTTGAACATTTAGAACACCAAGCTCAGTAAAATGAGATTTACAGGACTCCATCTTTTTAAGACCACAAATTATTCCTAAAGCTCTTTTTTGCATTCTAAAAACCTTTACACTGTGAGTTGAGTATCCCCAAAAAATGATCCCATATCGGTTTAGTGAGTGGAACTGTGCATAGTATGCCTGCAGTACTGTTGTTTTGCTTGTTGTAGCCTTTAAAATTCTTAGGGCATAGCACACAGATGATAGTTTTCTATACAAGTTATTTATATGTATGTCCCACTTTAAGTCTTGCAGAACCCATAGATCCAAGAATTTTGTGACACATTTTCTATGGGATCATTTTTTAATTAGACTTGAATAGACATTTGATTAGTTGGAGGAATTAAATGAAAATCGACACACACACAGTTTTTTCAGTATTTATAATGAGTTTGTTTTTTGTGAAACAATCAGAAAGTCTTTTCATAGAACTTTCTGCTGTGGACCACAAAGTTTCTGGACTGGATCCAGTGAGCAATATGCTCGTGTCATCGGCAAACAGGATAGTTTTTGTGGGACTCATATATTCAACTAAGTCGTCCACATAAATCAAGAAGAGTAGCGGACCTAAGATTGAGCCCTGCGATACACCATACTTTATTGGTAATTCCCTAGAAAGAAAGGAGTTTTTTCTTGTTTTATTCATTTTGTTTATCTCATACTGAAGTGATACTTTCTGCCTGCGGTTTTTTAGATATGAACACAACCAGCTATGTGCTACACTTCCGACTCCTCGTCTTTCTAATTTTTCAAGCAGAATGTTACGGTCCAGGATGTCAAAGGCTTTTAATAGATCTAGAAAAATACCTGCAGCTAATTTATGTTGTTGTTGTTGTTGTGGTCTTCAGTCCTGAGACTGGTTTGATGCAGCTCTCCATGCTACTCTATCCTGTGCAAGCTTCTTCATCTCCCAGTACCTACTGCAACCTACATCCTTCTGAATCTGTTTAGTGTATTCATCTCTTGGTCTCCCTCTACGATTTTTACCCTCCACGCTGCCCTCCAATGCTAAATTTGTGATCCCTTGATGCCTCAAAACATGTCCTACCAACCGATCCCTTCTTCTAGTCAAGTTGTGCCACAAACTTCTCTTCTCCCCAATCCTATTCAGTACCTCCTCATTAGTTACGTGATCTACCCACCTTATCTTCAGCATTCTTCTGTAGCACCACATTTCGAAAGCTTCTATTCTCTTCTTGTCCAAACTAGTTATCGTCCATGTTTCACTTCCATACATGGCTACACTCCATACAAATACTTTCAGAAACGACTTCCTGACACTTAAATCTATACTTGATGTCAACAAATTTCTCTTCTTGAGAAACGCTTTCCTTGCAATTGCCAGTCTACATTTTATATCCTCTCTACTTCGACCATCATCGGTTATTTTACTCCCTAAATAGCAAAACTCCTTTACTACTTTAAGTGTCTCATTTCCTAACCTAATTCCCTCAGCATCACCCGACTTAATTTGACTACATTCCATTATCCTCGTCTTGCTTTTGTTGATGTTCATCTTATATCCTCCTTTCAAGACACTGTCCATTCCGTTCAACTGCTCTTCCAAGTCCTTTGCTGTCTCTGACAGAATTACAATGTCATCGGCGAACCTCAAAGTTTTTACTTCTTCTCCATGGATTTTAATACCTACTCCGAATTTTTCTTTTGTTTCCTTTACTGCTTGCTCAATATACAGACTGAATAACATCGGGGAGAGGCTACAACCCTGTCTCACACCTTTCCCAACCACTGCTTCCCTTTCATGCCCCTCGACTCTTATAACTGCCATCTGGTTTCTGTACAAATTGTAAATAGCCTTTCGCTCCCTGTATTTTACCCCTGCCACCTTCAGAATTTGAAAGAGAGTATTCCAGTTAACATTGTCAAAAGCTTTCTCTAAGTCAACAAATGCTAGAAACGTAGGTTTGCCTTTTCTTAATCTAGCTTCTAAGATAAGTCGTAAGGTCAGTATTGCCTCACGTGTTCCAACATTTCTACGGAATCCAAACTGATCTTCCCCGAGGTCGGCTTCTACCAGTTTTTCCATTCGTCTGTAAAGAATTCGCGTTAGTATTTTGCAGCTGTGACTTATTAAACTGATAGTCCGGTAATTTTCACATCTGTCAACACCTGCTTTTTTTGGGATTGGAATTATTATATTCTTCTTGAAGTCTGAGGGTATTTCGCCTGTTTCATACATCGTGCTCACCAGATGGTAAAGTTTTGTCATGACTGGCTCTCCCGAGGCCATCAGTAGTTCTAATGGAATGTTGTCTACTCCCGGGGCCTTGTTTCGACTCAGGTCTTTCAGTGCTCTGTCAAACTCCTCACGCAGTATGTTATCTCCCATTTCGTCTTCATCTACATCCTCTTCCATTTCCATAATATTGTCCTCAAGTACATCGCCCTTGTATAAACCCTCTATATACTCCTTCCACCTTTCTGCCTTCCCTTCTTTGCTTAGAACTGGGTTTCCATCTGAGCTCTTGATATTCATAAAAGTGGTTCTCTTTTGTCTCTTTAATTTTCCTGTAGGCAGTATCTATCTTACCCCTAGTGAGACAAGTCTCTACATCCTTACATTTGTCCTCTAGCCATCCCTGCTTAGCCATTTTGCACTTCCTGTCGATCTCATTTTTGAGACGCTTGTATTCCTCTTTGCCTGCTTCATTTACTGCATTTTTATATTTTCTCCTTTCATCAATTAAATTCAATATTTCTTCTGTTACCCAAGGATTTCTATTAGCCCTCGTCTTTTTACCTACTTGATCGTCTGCTGCCTTCACTACTTCATCCCTCAGAGCTACCCATTCTTCTTCTACTGTATTTCTTTCCCCCATTCCTGTCAATTGTTCCCTTATGCTCTCCCTGAAACTCTGTACAACCTCTGGTTCTTTCAGTTTATCCAGGTCCCATCTCCTTAAATTACCACCTTTATGCAGTTTCTTCAGTTTCAATCTGCTCATAACCAATAGATTGTGGTCAGAATCCACATCTGCCCCAGGAAATGTCTTACAATTTAAAACCTGGTTCCTAAATCTCTGTCTTACCATTATATAATCTATCTGATACCTTTTAGTATCTCCAGGATTCTTCCAGGTATACAACCTTCTTTTATGATTCTTGAACCAAGTGTTAGCTATGATTAAGTTGTGCTCTGTGCAAAATTCTACAAGGCGGCTTCCTCTTTCATTCCTTCCCCCCAATCCATATTCACCTACTATGTTTCCTTCTCTCCCTTTTCCTACTGACGAATTCCAGTCACCCATGACTATTAAATTTTCGTCTCCCTTCACTACCTGAATAATTTCTTTTATCTCGTCATACATTTCGTCAATTTCTTCATCATCTGCAGAGCTAGTTGGCATATAAACTTGAACTACTGTAGTAGGCATGGGCTTTGTGTCTATCTTGGCCACAATAATGCGTTCACTATGCTGTTTGTAGTAGCTAACCCGCACTCCTATTTTTTTATTCATTATTAAACCTACTCCTGCATTACCCCTATTTGATTTTGTATTTATAAACCTGTAATCACCTGACCAAAAGTCTTGTTCCTCCTGCCACCGAACTTCACTAATTCCCACTATATCTAATTTTAACCTATCCATTTCCCTTTTTAAATTTTCTAACCTACCTGCCCGATTAAGGGATCTGACATTCCACGCTCCGATCCGTAGAACGCCAGTTTTCTTTCTCCTGATAACGACGTCCTCCTGAGTAGTCCCCGCCCGGAGATCCGAATGGGGGACTATTTTACCTCCGGAATATTTTACCCAAGAGGACGCCATCATCATTTAATCATACAGTAGAGCTGCATGTCCTCGGGAAAAATTACGGCTGTAGTTTCCCCTTGCTTTCAACCGTTCGCAGTACCAGCACAGCAAGGCCGTTTTGGTTAATGTTACAAGGCCAGATCAGTCAGTCATCCAGACTGTTGCCCTTGCAACTACTGAAAAGGCTGCTGCCCCTCTTCAGGAACCACATGTTTGTCTGGCCTCTCAACAGATACCCCTCCGTTGTGGTTGCACCTACGGTACGGCCATCTGTATCGCTGAGGCACGCAAGCCTCCCCACCAACGGCAAGGTCCATGGTTCATGGGGGGATCAAGGGATTTTAAAATACAGTCTAAGAATTTGAAAATTGCTGTCTGTATAGATTTAGACTTTCTAAAACCATGTTGTTGTACTGTAAGACGTGCATATTTATTTATGCAACTTAAAAGCCTGTCATAGAAGAGTTTTTCTAGAATTTTTGAGAAGGAACTTAACTGTGACATGGGTCGGTAGTTTGATATTTTTTCAGGAGAACCTTTTTTTAGCAGTGGTGAAACTTTTGCTGTTTTAAAAATATCTGGAAATACACCAGTTTTTAAAGAGAGGTTCAAAATTTTTGCCAAGTGGTTTGCTATGTAGTGAGCACATGCTTTTAATATGAAATCAGGTACTTCATCAAGACCACCTGACATTTTATTACTTAATGATTTAATTTTACTTATAATTTCATTGGGGTATGTTTCACACACATACATAGAAGCAGTCGAGATCCCTGACTTGCTGGAGAAACATGGGACTGGTCTTTGACAATGTACTTGAATGAGGTCTTCAGCTAGCGAGGTGAAATATTCATTGAATTTTTCCACAACTGAATTTGGATCTGTGGCTTTTGAGCCTTCTAGTGTTAATGATACATTCTTTTTCTTTGGCACTGAACTAAAAGTTTCTTTCTTTATAACTCTCCAAGAGGATCTCATTTTGTTAGATGAGTTTCTTATCAAATTGTCATTCCACATAATTTTTGCCTCTTTGACTACTCTACCATAGATTCTTTTGTAGGCTTTTGAATAATCTGTGAATTCTTGGGTTACTCTATATTTCTTACGGCAGTACTGTAGAAATCTGTTTCTCTCACTGGAAATTTTTATGCCTTTAGTTACCCATTGCTTATTATTATTATTAGGTTTTACTGTTTTTACTACTTTTGGAAATGCTACATTAAAATAGTGAAGAAAGATGCTCTGAAAACTCATGTACATGCTGTCAACATTGTTCTGAGTGGTGATGCTTTCCCAGTTTTTCTTCGCCAGTAAGAGATTAAAAATTCTAATGTTATCTTCGGAAAAGGTTCTTTTTTCAACTACTTTTCCGCAACTGCTACTACTTGTTGGCATTTCTATACACAGCAGCTGTGCCTCATGATCACTATAACCCATGCTCAGTACTCTGCTTGTGAATCTGTAAGTTGTTTCTGAGATGAATATAAGGTCAATAATGGAATTTGTGCATTCTGTTAATCTTGTTGGGCAGTGTATTGTGGGGATCATATTGAATGTGTTGGTCATATTTATCAAAGGATCTCTGGTGCTGCTGTCTTTTGAAAAATCAATATTGAAATTCCCACAAAGCATTACCTTCATATTTAGTGTACTTATCCTGTTCAGCAGAACCTCTAGTTTATTCATGAAGACTGGCAGGTTTCCACTTGGTGCTCTATATATGTTAATAACCATGAAATTAAGCTCTGGCAGTTTGGTAATGGAAAGTTCAAAGTCTTTTTCAATTGAGTCAATACAACTTTTACTGACATCACAGAACTTTATTTGTTCTTTCACAAAGATAGCAGAGACACCATGTTTGGAAAACTCTCGACTAAAATGACTTGCTAATATATATCCTGAGATTGAGGTTAATTTTACTTCATCATTTTGTAGCCAATGTTCAGCAATACAAATTATGTCTACGTTTAGTGCATACTGGAGTAGTGCTTCCAACATGGAAATTTTATTTGTGAGTGACTGAACGTTATGGTGTAGTATAGAAAAATCTGGGTATTTAGTAACTTTGGCTGAAATGGTTTCTGATTCTTTATCTAATGGCATTTCTATTACAGCACTTACCCTAAAAAATTTTCGGTATCTTTCTTGTGTGTGGCTTCTGTTTGCTGGTGGCAATCAGCAGGTGAGTTAACTTCTGGAGCTTGTATACGTTTTGCTTCATCCACATCTGTCCTCTTCAGTTTAAACCATTTAGTAATTTCGTTTGGCTGATGACGTGATTGTTTGTTTCTTGCCTAATCGGTTTAAGCCACTTGGTAATTTCCGTTTGGCCCATGGCAAAGCTTGTAACTCATCTAAAGCACTTCTTAATCTCCGTTTGTTTGTCACTTAGACTTTTTACTTCACTCTTCTTCAAAATGCGAGTACATATTTTTTCGGCTAGTAATTTCTTTCCTGGTGTATTTAAATGAAGTCCATGGACTCTATGAATATTCGCTCCAATCTGTTTATATCTACATCACATGTGTGATCTATTGGATGCTAAATAAATACATAAATAAATAAACAAAATTCTTAAAGTTAGCGCATATTTCAGTGATACGCTCGTTTGCAACATTAATTTCGTGGTTCACACATGACCAGGGTGGTAAATCATGACAATGTGGGATGTTCACAATAAGTACATTTGTGTGGGTTAAATTATTTAAACATTTCCTCATTTCTGTAATGACCTTGTATGTCTCATTTCTATAGATGTCGTTTGATCCTCCTATTAACACAGTGAAATCATCTTTATTCACACTAACTATATCAGTTGATGTTGTTAGGTCCGTTATTTCACTCAATGGAGCCCCTGGCTTTACGAAACCAGATGCCTCGAAACTACATATTCTCATCAACATTGCAGAAATTTCACGGCCGTGACTATCACCTAACACAGGCCGTGACTATCACCTAACACAGATTGTTTTGTGTTGCACACTTTTTGTAACCAGAGGATTTAAGGTTTTTCTTTGCACCTGACTATTGTTGCTTTTTGCTGCACGTATTCTAAATGTTCTTCAGTTTGCAGTTTCGCTGGAGATACGTTTTTTAACTTAGTTTCCTTTGTTGCATTGAAGTCTGTGATAGTGTAGGTGTGCGCACTTATTTTCGGAGTTTTTAGAATAATGTCTAATATCCTCATGTTCTTTGGTATATATTGTAAGATCTTGATGTAGTAATAATTATTATTATAGTTTTGAATTATCACATAATTTCTTTGGTTGTCGTAGATTCTTTGATTCATGGCACAGAAGATGATGTGAATAACATCTTTGAAACAGTAAAACTAAAGAAATGGGCTTTTAACCCTGAACTTAGATAATTTGAAAGAAACAATTTTTGTAACACAGAAAAATATGTTTTCTTGTGCAGGGAAACACTTTTTTATTGCATAAGACTACTATGCAGCACTATTCAATTGCAGTTGCCGCCATCTGAATATAAACAACATACCGTAAATTCCTCATTTCCATAACACCATTTGGAATGGAAAGTAAAAGATTATAATCCAAATGTAAGCCCGAAAGTCCATTAAGTTTCACTACTTCATTGGGCACAGTCTGAATCTGTAAAAACAAAATAAACTCATGAATAAATTCTTATAAAATGTGTTCACTTGTAGAAGCTCTCAGGAGGAACACTATCAATGCAACATTTCAAGGCTTCTGCAGTAATTATTTAATGCTGTCACCTGCAAAGTTACACTCAAAAAGTCTAAGCAGAATACAAACAATGGAATGATTACTGTCAACAACTGACTACATAGTGGAGGTGTAGAATAATGTACAGGCACATACACTAAAGTTTAAACATATTATTTTTATTAAAAGAGTGCTTGCTGGACTGGGTAAGTGGTCATCTTGTGCAGAGTTCGTGATGTGAGCAAGAAAGATATGGCTAGGAAGAGGATGACGAGAAAAGGAGGACAAGGGAAGAGAAAGCTCAACCTGCTGACGATTTGAGGGGGCAGAATAGAATGGAGGTACAGAAAGACTACAGAAAACAATGTGGATAAGAGTTCAGAAACCTATAAATCAAACCAGTCATACTTCCAGAGTTAAGCAGTAGTGAAAAGTAAGACTCTGATAGTGGGGCAGGGGTTGAGGGGAAGATACAAGGAATTAGATAACAAGTGGGGCCAGACTTAGGTGTAAAATAGGGCCTTGTATTTATGGCCCAAGGAGGGATGGGGGGAGGACAGTTTTAATCTGTACAATTCATGAAGTTTAGTTAAAAATACAGAGTGCAAGGGTTGTGGAGCAGTCACTAAAGTTAATCTTGCAGTGTTTAGTAGAATGATTCGCTAATGTGATGGTCAAAATTGCTTTTGATTAATAGTTTTGTGGTGGTCATTCATAAGAATGAACTACTCATCAATTGGAAACAAATTAGAGTAGCAGTTACAGTTTTATTTTTTAACAATGGCTTTCAGCCGACAGGGTCATTTTCAAGTGGTCATCTGCTTGACACCCCATTTTATACTATTTAAAAATTCTTCTGCAGTGGTAAGTGAAACATTTTGTGGTATGCTCTCATTGTTTCCTTTTTTAATATAGTAGTAGTAGTAGTAGTAGTAGTAGTAGTAGCAGCAGCAGCAGCAGCTTTATTCATCTGTAGACCTCTTTTTACAAGGATATAGGCCATGTCAAATTATTTACAAGTTTAGACCAATTTAAAATAAGCTTCTAGTTAGGACAATCATTAGATTTACTCCTGGTATACATTTTTTTTTTTCAAATAACTTATTAATAATGTAATGCCACACTGTTCACTCGTATCTCACTACCAGTCACTGCACACACCATACATACATTGTTTCAAAACACTTCACACACACACACACACACACACACACACACACACACACACACACACAGGTCATCTCTGGGCCATTTTCTGTGCCACAACTTCCCATTTGCTATCCTGAAAAACTGAGGCAGCATCCCTCTATAATGAGTGAGATGTTGAGCTCAGAAAGAGGAAGAGGTGTTAGTGTTGTGCAATGAATAGCTTGGGGGTAAGGTTTTCTAGAAAAGGAAAAAAAAACATAGTTTGAAGGTGTTATGTGGAATGTTGGATGTTTTATAATCATCATTATTATTATTATTTCTTTCTTTTCTCAGACGTTATGTCTGGTCAAAAATGGAAAGTGACGCGGACCTTGATCAAGCGTGACTACCTTTTAACTGTACGGTATATGTTATATTGCATTTAGGAACTTTCGGGTAATTGAACATGTATCAATAATTACGGATTTCTGTAGTTGTATATATGTGTTTGGATGTAGCTGTATTGCATTGATGTACTGGTGGATATTGTGTGGTATGACTCCTGTAGTTGATACTATAATTGGTATGATGTCAACTTTATCCTGATGCCACATGTCTTTGACTTCCTCAGCCAGTTGGATGTATTTTTCAATTTTTTCTCCTGTTTTCTTTTGTATATTTGTTGTATTGGGTATGGATATTTCGATTAGTTGTGTTAATTTCTTCTTTTTATTGGTGAGTATGATGTCAGGTTTGTTATGTGGCATTGTTTTATCTGTTATAATGGTTCTGTTCCAGTATAATTTGTATTCATCATTCTCCAGTACATTTTGTGGTGCATACTTGTATGTAGGAACTTGTTGTTTTAAAAGTTTATGTTGTAAGGCAAGCTGTTGATGTATTATTTTTGCGACATTGTCATGTCTTCTGGGGTATTCTGTATTTGCTAGTATTGTACATCCGCTTGTGATGTGATCTACTGTTTCTATTTGTTGTTTACTAAGTCTGCATTTATCTGTTGCGGTATTGGGATCTTTAATAATATGCTTGCTGTAATACCTGGTGTTTATTGTTTGATCCTGTATTGCAATAATGAATCCTTCTGTCTCACTGTATATATTGCCTTTTCTTAGCTATGTGTTGGATGCGTCTTGATCGATGTGTGGCTGTGTTAGATGATACGGGTGCTTGCCATGAAGTGTTTTCTTTTTCCAATTTACTTTCTTCGTATCTGTTGATATTATGTGGTCTAAAGAGTTGTAGAGGTGGTTATGAAATTGTAGTGGTGTAGCCGATGTATTTATATGAGTGATTGCTTTGTGTATTTTGCTAGTTTCTGCTCGTTCTATAAAGAATTTTCTTAAATTGTCTACCTGTCCATAATGTAGGTTTTTTATATCGATAAATCCCCTTCCTCCTTCCTTTCTGCTTAATGTGAATCTTTCTGTTGCTGAATGTATGTGATGTATTCTATATTTATGGCATTGCGATCGTGTAAGTGTATTGAGTGCTTCTAGGTCTGTGTTACTCCATTTCACTACTCCAAATGAGTAGGTCAATATTGGTATGGCATAAGTATTTATAGCTTTGGTCTTGTTTCTTGCTGTCAATTCTGTTTTCAGTATTTTTGTTAGTCTTTGTCTATATTTTTCTTTTAGTTCTTCTTTAATATTTGTATTATCTATTTCTATTTTTTGTCTGTATCCTAGATATTTATAGGCATCCGTTTTTTCCATCGCTTCTATGCAGTCGCTGTGGTTATCCAATATGTAATCTTCTTGTTTAGTGTGTTTTCCCTTGACTATGCTATTTTTCTTACATTTGTCTGTTCCAAAAGCCAAATTTATATCATTGCTGAATAGTTCTGTTATCTTTAGTAATTGGTTGAGTTGTTGATTTGTTGCTGCCAGTAGTTTTAGATCATCCATGTATAGCAAATGTGTGATTTTGTGTGGGTATGTTCCAGTAATATTGTATCCATAATTTGTATTATTTAGCATGTTGGATAGTGGGTTCAGAGCAAGGCAGAACCAGAAAGGACTTAATGAGTCTCCTTGGTATATTCCACGCTTAATCTGTATTGGCTGTGATGTGATATTATTTGAATTTGTTTGGATATTAAGTGTGGTTTTCCAATTTTTCATTACTATGTTTAGGAACTGTATCAATTTAGGATCTACTTTGTATATTTCCAATATTTGTAGTAACCATGAGTGGGGTACACTATCAAAAGCTTTTTGGTAATCAATGTATGCGTAGTGTAGCAACCTTTGTTTAGTTTTAGCTTGGTATGTCACCTCTGCATCTATTATCAGTTGCTCTTTACATCCTCGTGCTCCTTTGCAACAGCCTTTTTGTTCTTCATTTATAATTTTGTTCTGTGTTGTATGTGTCATTAATTTCTGTTTAATGATTGAAGTTAATATTTTGTATATTGATGGTAGGCATGTTATGGGGCGATATTTAGCTGGGTTCGCTGTGTCTGCTTGATCTTTAGGTTTCAGATAAGTTATTCCATGTGTAAGTGTATCAGGGAATGTGTATGGGTCTGCAATGTAACTGTTAAATAATTTAGTTAGATGTGAATGTGTTGAGGTGAACTTCTTTAACCAGAAATTTGCTATTTTATCATTTCCAGGGGCTTTCCAATTGTGAGTAGAATTAATTGCTTGGGTGACTTCATGTTGCAAAATTATCACTTCAGGCATTTGTGGTATCATCTTGTATGTGTCTGTTTCTGCTTGTATCCACCGTGCATGCCTGTTATGTTGTACCGGGTTAGACCATATGTTGCTCCAGAAGTGTTCCATGTCTGTTATGTTTGGTGGATTGTTTATTTTAATGTGTGTGTTATCTATTGTCTGGTAAAATTTCTTTTGGTTTGTGTTGAATGTTTGGTTTTGTTTCCTTCTATTTTCACTTTTTTTGTATCTTCTGAGTCGTTTGGCTAATGCTTGTAATTTCTGCTTCTTTTCGTCTAATTGCTCTGTCGCTGCTTGTTGTGAGATTTTACCTAACCTTTTTCGTTTTTTTTCCGAGATTTCATTTCTTATAAATTGTGTTAGCTGTCCGATGTCTTTTCTCAGTTTTTCTATTCTGATCTGTAGCCTGTGTTGCCATGCTGGTTTTGTGAGTTTCTTCTGTGTGTTGGTTGGTTCTGATCTCTGTCTAGTGTGTATATTTAGTGTAGTGAGTGCTCCTATATAAACCAGTAGTTGTAACTCTTCCATAGTTGTGTTTTCATTTATTTTGTTGTGTATGATTGTGTTGATAGTTTTTATTGTTGTTTCGACTTGTGGGTTATTTGGTGGTCTATTATTATTATTATTATTATTATTATTATTATTATTATTATTATTCTCCTACTTTGTTTTATCTAAGTAATCCTTCAATGTATAAAATGTACTGCAAAACAGGTACTTTTTAGCTGCCTTTTTAAATAATTGTATTTTTGCAGTTTCTTTTATCTCTTTTGGTAATTCTGTTGTACAGTTTTATTCCTTGGTACAAAAAGCTGTTTTGAGGTTTATGTTTATTTTTTCTTGGCAAATGTAAGTTGAGACTAGCTCTTGTTGCATAGTCATGGACAGAGCTGTTTGTGCAGTAATTACCAATGTTATTTTAGATGTGTGCAACTGACTGATAAATGTATTCACAAGGAGCAGTTAAAATCCCCAGTGTTTTGAACAGATCTTTACAATGAGCTCTACTACAATTTTTGGTTATGATTTTTATGGCTCTTTTCTGGAGTCTGAAATTTGAGTACATATTTTGTGCATTTGTTCCCCAAAAAAGAATGCCATAGCTAAGAATTGAATGTACATATGAACAGTATGTACCTAAAAGACACTGCATGTTACACACTGATGATAGGAGACTAAAAGCATAACATGCTGATGACATTCTGTTTGCAAGTACCTTTGTGTGTTCACACCACTTCAACTGAGAATCAATAGTCATTCCCAGAAATTTTGCATTTGTTACACAGTCTATCGAAGTGCCATCTACATTTAACTGAACATCATAATTTTTCCTCTTCAAACTGAAATTCATGGCATTAGTTTTCTTTATGTTCAATGTCACTTCATTGCTTATTGACCAATCATGAATATCCTTGAGAGCTTCATTGTTTTCTCTGCAAGGAGTTCTCTTGTTTTCTCAGTGACTATAATATTGCTGTCATCAGCGAAGAGAATTTTTTCACCATGAGTAACACTACTGGCAACGTCATTGATGCATATCAGGAATAGTATTGGTCCTAATATGTTACCTTGCAGAACCCCTATATTAATGTATTTTAGTTCTGATAAGCATTTTACTAAATGTTTGGATCTATTTGAAGTATGTATTATCTTCTTTGTACTCTATCTGCTAGGTATGATCGAAACCAGTCATTAGCTACCCCTCTTATTCCTAATGCTTCTAATTTATTTAATAGAATCTTGTGGTCAACTGTATCAAACGCCTTAGAAAGATCCAAAATATGCCTGTGACACATTCATCTTTGTCAAGAGCATCAAGCACAACCTTTGTACATTCTACTACGGCCGACTCCGTATTTTTGCCACTTCAGAAACCAAACTGTGATTTGCTTAAAAGATTGTATTTATTCAGGTAATTCATTAATCTTTGCTTCTATTATTTTTGAGAATGGTGACAGCAGGGAAATGGACCGTCAATTTTCTGTGTCTTCTTCATTACCTTTCTTAAGCAAAGGTAAAACTCTTGCCTGTTTTAACTGCTCTGGAAATGTCCCTGATGTGAAGGATTCATTTAAGGGGCCTTGTATAATCTCTATGCATTGTTTCAGTACACACAGTGGTACTTCATCTAAGCCTACTGACCTTTTATTTTTTAGTTTTTGAACTGTTATATTGACTTTATTCTCTGTAGTTGGAAGTAACATCATTGCATTTAGTGCGACATTATTTACAGGTGTTATATTATTTGTTTTGGGGAATTATTGCTGTAACTTCTCTGCAGTACTTGAAAAATGCTCATTCACGTAGTCTGCAGTGTGTTGTGGATTATTTATTACCTTATCCTCCTCCCTTAGCAGTATGTTATTCTGGGTTTGTTTGCCTCTCCCCTTTTCCTTTTTTATAACATCCCAGACTGCTTTGTTTTTATTGTTTGTATTATATATTATTTTGTCATTAAATGACTTTTTTGCAGCAACCAGCACCTTCTATAAATCTTTTTGTATCTATAATAGAAATTTAAGAATTCTGGATCACTGCGATATTTTTCAAGGAACTTAAAATACCTAAGTGTTTGGGAGGACTTTTTAATACCTGCTGTTATCCATCTGTTTTTGTGAGATATTGATACAGACATGCATATTTTTGGAAATGCCTTTTCAAATTTCAATTTAAATAGTGTGGAGAACTTAGAAACTTTCTTATTCACATTGGTTTCCCTATACATTTCATCCCAGCTTTATTTTGCTAGTTCCTTTGAAAAATCTTTTATTTTGATTTTGGATAGATTTCGTATGTAGGCTTGTAATTTAGGGAATGATTCGATACTTTATTTATTTATTTATTTATTTACTTATATCCCATAGATCCAATACTGCGAGGCATTCGCATGGATGTAGGACGTGTCAGAATTATTACAAATAATACAAAAGGAATACATAAAAGTACCTCATGCAAGAAGATATCTGGTTTAAGACAAAATACACATTAATAGGTATAGAAAAAATTACATTAATGCACAATAGCACATCAAATTATTAAATGAAAAAATCAATTACAGTTAACTCTACTGAAATATTCTTCTACCGAATAGAAGGAATTATCTAATAAATACTGTTTGAGCTGTTTAAATTTGGGAAGCTCTTGGATAAGTAATTTCAGTGATGGTGGGAGAGCATTGAACACCTTGCAGCTTATGTAACGGACTCCTTTTTGTACAATAGTAAGGTTTTTTGATCCATAATGGAGGTCCATCTTCCTCCTGGTATTGTGGGTATCATTGGTTTTGTACGATTGTCCATTTTTACCAATGAAACATAACAGGGAGTAGATATATTGGCATGCAGTTGTCAGTATCCCTAATTTTCTGAAAAGGTTCCTACAAGAATGTCTAGGCTGGACTCCGCTCATTATCCTAATAACTCTCTTTTGGGCAATGAATATTTTTTTGGATAGTGGCTGATTACCCCATGAAACTATGCCATACAGCAATAATGCATGGAAATAACTAAAATAAGCAGATTTTGTGGTGTCTCAGTCACATACAGTGGAAATAATACGAACAGCGAATGTTGCTGGGCTGAGTTTTTTGTGGAGGTGCAAAATATGTTCAGACCATTTTAGACTGTTGTCAATGTGTACACCCAGAAACTTGGTTGGCTCAACTTTTAGTAACTCACTACCATTCAATGTAATACTTAATTGATCATCAACTTTTTTCCTTACTTGGAAGTGCACAAACTGGGTCTTATTAACATTTAGTGATAACCCATTATTTAGAAACCAATTACATACTTCACTAAAGAAAATATTGGCCGATTCCTCAAGATTGAGGTTGGGAGTTTTGTTGATGAGGATAGAGGTGTCATCAGCAAAAAGAGTAAAGTGAGTTTTTTGTTATTTGACAGAGATGGTCTGATAGTCTGGGATCTTTTACAGCGACATCACATTTTTCCCTGTCCATATTTGTGGCCACATGGTCAATTACTGATGCAGTCATTGTAGTAACCCTTGTTGCACTACTGACCAATGGGGACATGCCAAAACTTTGAAGGATATTTATAAGGGTGCTGGTGGATTCATTTATGATATTAGTGTTGATGTTAATGTCCCACACACAATTATGTTAACATTTGTACTTGAGAATTTATCTAAAACGTCTGTTAATTTATTGAAAAAAGTGTCCGCACTACCACTGCGAGATCTATACACACATAAAATGATTCATTTCTTGGTGATATCAAGCCCTGTTAATTCAATAGCTGATATTTCAAAGCGTTTGTTTTCACTTGCTGTACTGAGGTCATGTCTGGATTTGAACTGTGTTCCTTTTCTGATACAAATGCATGATCCTCCACTCCTTGAAGCATTTCTGCAGCAAGAGTTTGCCCTTCCATATGATGATAACACTACCTGTTGGATTTCTGTCTCTCTACACCAGTGCTCAGTAACACGAACTACTGTGCAGTTCAAATATTGGAGCTCAACTTCTAATAGTTGTATTTTATTTTTTATTGATTGCATATTTTGATGGAGGATTGTCAAGCTAATACTTCAAGGTGAATTAATAGGAATTAATGCTATCATGCTTTGTTTCTTAGTTCCTAATACCTGCTATGCAGCAGAGTGTGACAATCTTGCTTTCCTCAGTCACTTCACTGCAGCACAGAAATCCAACATCTAAATCATGTTCTAAGGAAAATACCCCAATGATGTAGAACTTACATGATAAGTATTAATGAAATAACTAATATTATCACTGTTGGCTTAAAAAATTAGTGGCTACTAGTTCCAGTTAACAGTAGTGCATATTCCTTATATTAGTACCAAATGATGTGCTGAAGACTGATTACAAAACTAAAGTATGTAAATAATGCAAAATCATAGAATCAGTATAACAGGTATAACAAGAGGATTAATAATCATTTTGAGAACGTACCTGATTTTTCTGTAAATCAAGTAGTCTTAAGTTCTCTTTCAGAAGAGGGCTTGCAAGGAAGTCCCAATTACTTTTAATACCTAATCTGTTGCGTGAGAGGTTTAACACAGTCAAGGGAAGAGTGCCAACAAATGCTGGAATTTCAACCAGGTTGCTGTTTACAACTTCAAGGTGAGTAAGTTGCTGAAGTCCTGCAATTTCATCTGGAAGATAATCCATTTCGATGTGGTGGAGCTGAAAAGGAAACATGAATAACTAAATTCCTTAGCTGAGTTAATCTATATTTAAGGTGTAGTACTTACTACATCCTCTGAACAATCACACTTCATTAAATTGTACATAACTTTTTTTTTTTTTTTTTTTTTGTTGTTGAGAATATTGAATACCGTAATACCAGATAATAATAATTGCCATTATTACAAATGTATATGATAAAGGTCCCTTGAATCCCATGTTTGACATCTATGTATTCAATTAATGACACAGTGGTCCTCCTCTAACACACTACAAAAACATTTGAAACAAACATTTTACTCCAATAATACAACACATACCTTAAGCACTTTCAGGTTCTGAGGCATATTTTTGAAATCTTCCAACTGTTTCTCATTTTTGAAATCTTCCAACTGTTTCTGACTGCCTGACTCTTTTACAGTTTCTGATGGACCTACTGGTTTGCTTAGAAACTTCACAAGATTTCCAAAGCTTTGAATAAAAATCACATTATTATTTATTCTCACTTCATGAGGTGGTTCCCTCAACCTAATGGTAAGCTGTCTTTTGCGTAAGACTCCAAAAAATACTTGCTCCACATTTCCTGCTGAAAGCTATGGAAGACAAAAATGGAATTACTCTAGTGCAACAGTTGTCATTAGAAATTATAAAAAAAATATAACAAGTTAACTTTCCCGCCTAATGTTACATTATCTATGTCTAGAGAAGTCAATGATGGGACAAGATATGGTTTTATGAATATAAATGAAATATAAGGTTTGAAGTTTTACAGCCATTTTGTAACATTACAGTATAAATAGTGAGAACTACAATGGTTGCACACTCAAACAATGAAAAAAATGTGGTAAATCTAACAAAAACACAGTCTTACCTCTGGTCTTTTGAATGCAGATTCCTTCTGTGGAAATAATGGAGAAAAGGTTAGCAGAGAAGAGGAAAGGGGGAAGTTCCATTAATATAACTGATGGTAATTTATCACAAACATGTAGTAAGTGGAGTGTTAAACAATACAGAGAAGATGACAAAAGGAAATCTTATGGAATGAACACTAAAACAGGATTAGTAATTGACAGCACAAGGAACTGATGACACAACAAGAGGTGTGTTAGATACATGATACACACAGAAAAAAAAGAGAGATAGTAGACAGAAAAAAGATAATCACATGAGAAGTAATTAGGGGTATGATATTGGTGAGAGAGAGAGAGAGAGAGAGAGAGAGAGAGAGAGAGAGAGAGAGAGAGAGAGAGAGAGAGAGTATATATGATGGTAATGGATGAAAAATTGTGAGAAAGTTAGCATAGAAAAACAACACTAGTTAATATTTTTGTTTTCTATCTGTTTTTGGCTGGATGAAACATGGTTACACAAACATTCCTTCAGATATGAACATTTCACTGCTGCAACTGGCTTTGCTTACTCTGCCTCATTTCATCAGAGGAGGAAAGTTTACATTGAGTTTAGTAGGGCCCCCTCGTGTATGAAATTCTAGGTTCCTCTTTCCCTGCTTATACTTCCTTTACTTTTAGCAGTTTGCCTGTTTTATGGCATTTTTGTTGGATTTGAGGGTAGTAATCCGATTTTTAAGGTGCAATGATGTGGAAAGTTCTTTTCAAAGAGAGCAACTTAACATTTCAACAGTTTCCTAGACAAACATAAAATCATCTTCAGTCTTAAAAGAGAATTGTACTTTGGAACATTTTCAACAGAATAAACACTTCACATGCATGCTACATGAAAACACTCACTGAATATCTACACACAACTAAAAGAGAAGAACATTGTATAAATTTAAAAGCTTACAACGTAATTACAGCATGAATCTCTCAGTGCCACATCATAACAAGCATGGAAATGCACAAAAAATACTCCCGCAAATGCTAAGTATATGGAAGGTTCCCTCTGTGTTAACAGCATGCCCAATGAAAACAAAATAAAGTGAATACTCTATATTACCACCATTATACAGTACTTCACAGTAAGTTCTCAAGTAATGATTAGGAACATGAATCATCTAAACTTACGAAAACTTCAAATTCTTTGAAAAATTGTTGACTACAAGAAAACTCTGAAATTGACGAGACTGTGCTGCAAAACTATATTAATGACATTTTATTAGACTCAATAAAAAATTTTCTATAGCTTCTCCAAGGCAAGTTCCTTGAACCCATGAGATGCACTATCTTTTCATAAACCACATGTATCTTTTTGATTCTAAAAGCAGTTGTTTTGCATGTGATTTTTTTCAAATTTCAAATGTGTACCAAGACTGGTTGAAATTGCTCCATGAATTTCACAGTTATGCTTTTCATGTCACATATTCATGGGGCCTGTCCCCAGTCCCATGAAAACTGTGAATTCAAAATTAACATAGTTTGAATGAATGCAACATTCCTCCTCCCCCCCCCCCCCCCCCCACTCAGGCCGTTATTTAATTAAACTCTTCAGTCATTCCACAATGGGTTTCAGATTTTTCAGCCATTATTTAGTGATTATCTGAACAGAAAGGCACATTATATTACTACTATGAAATGGAAACACAATGGTGTGCAAGAGAGTTAACTGAAGGATAGTTACTTTAAAAAGTTACCATATCTATAAAAATGGTAGCAAATTTTTTTCATTTTGTTTTTCCATTAATTTTGGTTTACAAAAATTTAACTACTAGGAAAAGCTCAAAAATTTTAAACTCCACTTATTAGACAAACAATGTAAATACTCTTATCTGTTAGAGTGGAAACTATGAACTGAATTGCTATTTGGGTTTTGATTTTGAAAATGACTAAAACTTTTGATTCCCTTGCAGTCTGCTCCATGCATACCACATCACAGTTTTTGGATTTGATTGAAAGAACATGCAAAATGTAACAAAAATAATCAAAATGCATCCATGATGCATTTGATATACAACACACAGAGACACATTCCTAAATATTTATCATAAACTCCAAATCCTTCATCATGCAAAGAAAGGAAAGAACATGAATATTCTAGAAGAATTAATAACTTTAATAATTTTAAAAATCAACCACATGCACTTACCGACAAACTGAACTACAAAACAGATAGTATCTTGACAATTTTACTGGTATTCTGCTCACAGCTAATCTAGACCAAAATAACTGTTCCATTCACACTTTCCACACGAACAGATGGGAGTATTTATGTTGCCTGTATACTATGCGAAATTTAAAATTTTTGGACTTCCCATTTTGGTATATCTTTTGAAAATATTATTTTTATTTTTAAACAACAGAAAATAGAGAATGCAATAACAACAATATGGAAAGGATAGATTGCTACTCAACACAGAGAAGAGGTGTTGGGTTGCAGACAGGCACAATGAAAATATCCTGCTAAAATATTAAATCTTTTGGACAAAAAGTCCTCTTTCTGCAGTAGAAATACTCACACACACACACACACACACACACACACACACACACACACAAACACACACACACACACAAAATAGTCTGCAAATTGAACTTTCATCTCCCTCTTAGTATGTTAATATGCACACCTCTTCTCAATACATGTTGAGAGCTGTGAGAAAATTCTGAAAACAATATTTATAATTTTGAGGACACCACAAATGCTGTAACCTTTGCCTGACTGCTAATGATGCCAGTTCTACCCCACATAAGCCTTTATTTAAACCAATTAAAGCTGTTCAAAAGCCAGTGATGATGAACTCTAGAAAAATTATGTAGAAGTTATGATGAAAATGGATCTACAATTAAGTTTGTGGAGTCCTAACTGATTGAAGACATTAGCCTGAAATGCATCTGCTCTGGTAATATTTCTTACCAACATACAACTATGGATACATAATATACCTGCCCGTTTCATTTTCTTCGGTTTCATAAATCACATCCTGCAATAATTTCAGATTTATTTTACTGTCATACTTTAGTCAGTAATATGCAATAGGAAATGAAAAGTTCAATTACTGATTGTTTTAATTACATTTTAATTAAACCATGAGTCAGTCTTGAAATAACATAATGCAATCAAACTCACTGAACTACTTCAGTGTCAATCATGTTAAGGACTTGTTACTCAGCCACTACTTACTCTTGCAGTGGATGTCCACACAAAAGTAGATTTAGTATTACTTCTGGCATTTCATTTCGCTGGAGGAAGTCTGCACTTACAATGTACCCATAACAGAAGCTATTAACATGTATTGATATCATCTAAATAAAAATGATGGTGTCCTGTCAGAATAAAACAAATATGTTACCCATGGTCTACCAATGACTGATTACAAACATATGTTCCAAAACAGGTACCACCCCACAAACTAGGTATGACTGCAACAAACATATGCAAAAAACTTTCCCCAACTGTTCTTTATCTATCTATCTATCCATCTATCTATCTATCTACCTACCTATCTATCTATCTACCTTTGGAAGATTTTTTTTTCTTAAATAATGCTTTTTGTGCTGTATTTCAGCAACTATTACCTGTTTAAACTGCAAAAAATACTCTCAGTAGAATAGCTGAATCAAATGTAAATTGTTTTCTTCCCAAAAGCACATTCAAGCAGTGCAGATCCACCTGAAGATGTTCACAATCTGAAATGAAGTCAGGTCTATATATAAGGTAGTCCACAAATATTCATGAAAGTATACTAGTGAAAAAGTTTCACCTACACAATGGCGTTACATGGACTGATTATTACTCCGGTTATTCATTGTAAATGACTGTACTTGCAGTCTAGGCACTAAACCCAGTCCTTTCTATCAAGATACTTGCAATTAGAGTATTTTCACATAAAATTAGTCAATTCTTAGAATAACAGTTCAGTGCAGCATAACACTCAATGAAGTAGGAAGTGAATTTTGAATGTAACTTTTTTTTGAAATGTTTTACTCAAACTTGAATCAATTACAAGTTGCTATTAGCAATTTTGGACCATTAAAAGTGTAGTATCACTGCACCACTATGTCATTAACATCAGTACAGCAAATGAGACCTCATTCTGTGTGTACATCTGTAATCAAACAAAACTGAACCATAAAAAATTGGATCATACCAACTTCTGCTTATTGCGTATACTCCTAGTGTAGCTTCACCAAACCTCCTTCAGTGTCTCCAGCATCAGGGGCATCGACTTATAAAAAATATTGGGGAGGCCCATACTGGGGCTCTTGCCCTGGGAAATTTTCTAAATTTTAGATGAAAAATAGTGAGTTTTAAAGTTTTTTAAGCATTTTAGAGTCATATGATCAACATTACAACCCTGAAAACTGGACTCTCGATAACTCTACACTCCGGGAAACTCGACAAGCATGACACATTTTTTGGCTTTTCTTAAAAAGCTAATTTAATTTACAGTAATAATCATGCTCATAGACTATTACAGAGCAGTTAATATATAGCTCTGAAAAGACTGAAATTATGTTTAAATAAATCCTAAACTATCATTAAAAGAATAAAACATAAAAAATATTGCTGTCTCGCAGTAATAGCACTTTGATTAATAAGTGAAAAAGCAAATTTAATCTTACTTTGAATAACGTTAAGGGTTCATTAAATAAAAACAGTATCTCAAAGTTAATGCTTAATACAGTTAATAAAGTTAATACAATTAATAAAGTTAATACAGTATGCTAAATACTTTCAGTCAAAAGTATGTAAATAGTGGGTTTTAATTGGGTCTTACACCCTAAAAATATTTAAGTATTTGAAAATAACTAATACAGAACTATAGTAATATAGTAACACAGTACTAAACTAGTACTAATATTTTGAAACTGAAAATTTCATTATATATGTATTTAATTCTTTATAAAATAAAGATTTTTAATATTGCTCTAAATGCCATTATTAGCGCTAGAGTGTCTTTAGAAAGGTGCAAATGTCAACCGCCTCACTGGATTACTGAATATGAAGTCATTGATGACTGGTCGGATATACAATTCATCCAAAACATCTCGGTAGGCATGAAGAACAGCCAAGTTGTTGAATCGCTTCTGTCCCATTGTTGTTAGGAGATATAACTTCAGACATACAAGGGCACTAAATGACTGTTCTGGTGTTGCTGTAGTGATTGGAACTATTTGGAGAAGCTTAATGCACTTCACTACTTCACATAACATTTCTCCAACTGCAGGCTCTTGTGTAATGTACTTTCTTACATCATGCATGTTTTTTAAGACCAGTTGTTTTTTTATTAGTGATATCAGCTAACATATTCAAGTGTTAGTGCAGTCTCTCAATGTCTAGGTCATTTCTGAAAAACTCGTTAATTTTTCCAAATTTGTTTCACCTCTGTTTACTAAAAGCAAGCACTCTTTTTCAACTGCAATGACCTGTGTGAGTCCAGTTGAAGCAAACTGCTCAGTAATGCAAGATTGCACCATTTCAGAAACTTCAGTGTAAATAGCTTTGTAGTATTCCTTTGGGGCTATGAAAGTGTGCGGTGAGCTGGCTTCGTTGTTTTCATACTACTTTGGTATACTTCGATTCTGTGGAAGCAAAGGATCATCAACTCGTGAAGGTTTTTCTTTTTAACACAATTCCCAAAAGTGTTCAAAACTATCACGCCTTCCATTCAATATACAAATCAAGCCCTCATATATTTTTTCCAGATCAGCAACACTTAGATGGGGGCATTGAATTTTTTCATTGACATCCTCTACTGTGTTCACTGCTTGGCAATAAAGACGTAACAAGAAATAAGTCTTGAATTATAACATTGCACATTTGTAACCTGCCTCTGTTTTGTCCTCTGCAGAAAATGTTTCAAAAGACTCTAGAAGTCCTTCACAGTTTTTCAATATTCTCAAGATACTGGAAGCTCGCATAGTCCATCGAGTCGGGCAAAGGGGTCATAGACCAGCTTGGTCATTTGCACTCTCACAGCATATGCTTCTGAAAAGTCCCATCCCTTTGTTGTTTATTAAGTCCTTGACTAAAGCCATAATATCCATCATAGACGTAAGATGGTGGAGACTGTCTACAACTGCCAAGTCTAAACTGTGTGCAGTGCAGTACACATAACGTGTTTTTGGTTGTATATCCAAAACTAACTTTTTTTAGTCCTTTGAATTTACCTCTCATATTCCAGACACCACCCTAGCACTGTCCTCTTAAGTTATCCACTAACAAATCAAGAGGAGCAAAACCGTCTTTTAAAATACTAAACAGAGTTTGTGATTCAGTGTTGGGGGTCTCGTATAAGCCAATAAAGTCTTTGTTGATGATTAAGGAATCATCGACAGTACGGATACGAAATGACACTTGTTTGTGAATTGAAGAATCACTTATTTCATCAACCGTAGTAGAAAAATGTTCAGTCTTCTTGATTGCAGCCAATACCTTTCTCAACACAGACTTTCCTAGTAGATCAATGATCTCATTTTGAATATTGTGGGACGTCCACTTATACACCGAACACCCTAATCAATCTTTAAACTCAGGTATGCCATTCTTTTGGAGTTCCAACTATTGAAAAATATATGAGTTTACATCTTCATGCCCTCTAATTGCTAGTCCTTGTTGGCATAGAAATTGCACGGTAGTAAAAATTGTCTCAAGACCTAAACAGCCTTTCTTCATATCAATAACTGTTCATTCAATTTGGAGGCCACACTTCAGTTAGTGATACAGTTTAGTTTCAGAACACCTTCCTTCTTTTTTTTTTTTTTTTTTTTTTTTTTTGAAGAACATTGTAATAAATTTTTATCATCTGCGTCTTTGGAGGTTTTGAAAAACTTTTTTGGTAGATGCTTCATATGCTATCCATGTATATTTGATCAACCAAGACACCAAGACTTCTGAAACGATCTTCCCTTACTGAACTGTCCAGGTTTCGGCTGTGAACGGTTCTTGCCTAAAGACAATGAAGCAACTGATGATACAATAGTTGTTGGAGGTTGACTTGCAGTATCATCAACTTCCAAGCACGCCTTTTTGGTAACAAATTTATCCATTGTAAACTTAATTCACAATAAAATAAGAGTCTGAAGTAAATGAATAAAATATAGTCTTGTGAAATAGTCCACTAGACACTAAAGTCGGAATACTAAACAGATCTGTAGCATGCATTGAACGAAACTATCCACACTGTATGACTGCGACAGCAGGGTGGGCTTTATATAGCCGCGGCGTCATAATGTCTCGAAGCGTCAAGGCGACGCGAGGCGGAGGGTTCAAGGGGATTCTGCTCCAGTCCTTTTGATGTCACCGCAGCTGCAGTGCTGGCATGCCAGCGCCAGACTTTACCTGAAGGTTCGTCCACCGGGACAAATTTTAAGTGTGGCCACAGCACTGTAACACTATCATGATTCACACCACTCACTATCAGTTAACCTGCTTACTACTGTAATAATTATTTGTTTTAACTCATTACTGAATGTATTTTAAAAGGTAACTATCGTCAACCAAGGAAAATAAAAAATTCCAACATAATTTTGTTACTTTACACAGCATAATATAGCTAATAATTTTCTTAAATTATTGGGGGGGGGGGGGGTGCCCTCCCCTCCCCCCTCCCCAAACGAATTTTTGAGGGGCTCAGGCCCCATGGAGTCAGAACATGTGTCCAGCATAATAAGATATATCTACACATTAGAAGCCTTCATACATTATTCATATGTTCAAAATTAACAGGTAAGTACACGAGGTGGAATCCAAACTTTTCGGGACTGGTGCTGCCATCTGGAAAGTAGGAGTAGTAGATCTTTGCACCACTAGCTGGCAAGAGCTGCATATCTGATGAGTCAGTGTGCAGAGTGGCATTCACCTGGGAGGATGTGTTGTGCGTCCACAGTGATTTCTGTAATACTCTGTGTTTGGTGTGTGGTGATTTTACAATGGATCCGCGAACAGAACACCACACGTGTATCAAATTCTGTGCGAATCTCGGGAAAAGTGCTACTGAGACCCTTGCAAGTGTTTGGCGGACAGAGCACGAGCCGTACTTACGTATGTCAAGTGGCACGCTCGGTTCACGGCCGGCTGTACAGACATCAAAAATGACGCTCACACTGGAAGGCCCGTTAGCAGCACAACGCCAGACAATGTTGCCAAACTTAAACAATCGGTTCATGCAGATCGACGTCAAACCTTCCAGACCTTGCGGATGATGTGGGTATCGGTTACGGGACACGTCAACGAATGTAGACTGACGAATTTGGCACGCATCGTGTACTACAATTCAAATGGAACAACAGTGTACCTAACTACAATATCAGAAGAAAACAAATTATATTCATTACTCCACATTAAGGTCGTCTTTAGCACAAAACAGGGGTGCACAATGTTGCCACCAAAATGTTTGATCCCTTACCCAATGAAGTAAAATGCTTGGCAGACAGTTACTTTAAATTTGAAAACAAAAAGAAAAAGTTTCTCCTTGACACACCCATTCCATAGAATAATTTCTAGGTTTGAAATTTGTAAAGGTTGATGGGTAACAATTACTAATTCACATTTATATTTTTAAAAAAATTAAACTTGTAACTGGTCAGCAAGTATCCATATTTGCATACGAATGAGTAATGTGAGTGTAAATTAACTGTACAAATGAACCACCAGGTAGTATACATGTCAAAGAACTTCCATGCAGCAAAATGAAGGTAACACTAGCACTGATAACTTGAACCATGGAATCTGGTTGTTCCATCTCATCTGTCATGTCTATCTCCAATGTGCACACATGTAGGCAGAGAGAAAAGCTGATTGATAAAGACAAAAATGTCAAATACCCTAGATTCTTTCATTCTGACAAAAGAAAGTAATAACTGAAAATATCAGTGTAAATGGAGTGGTAAAACTAGTGTGAGAAATACTTGTCACATCTTCTAGTCAGTCTAGTCCCATTCTTGCACTCTAATTTATTGACATGGGTTTTGTATACCACAAGATAAAAACAAGAACTATGTGTTACATGGGTCAAACTAGAGCCCCACAAGAAGGCCTGGGTTCAAGTCTACAGCCACTGAACACCAAAGGATTAGCTCAGGAACATAAAGGATACCTTCAGAGTTTGTATCTGCCTGGAGATGTGGCAGAACCACTACGCAGCACAATCTCCAAGTCAACCCTTCCGTATGCATATCAAAGTCTGTTAGCAGCAGACTATGAGCCATTCAAAGAGAAATCTAAGTACAGAGAGAGATCATAAACACTGAACTAGTACGATGGGTTTGAAACTGTTTCCTACAGTGGAGTGATCTGCTCCGGCATACATTGTGACAGACTTTATAGGCTGCTTGATGCCAAAGGGTTTGCCAAATACAACTGGCATCAGCAGCTGCAGCAGGATCTGTTGGGTTCAGCCTCCTAGAGATATGCCCTATGTTGGTCATACTGATATGAGTGCAAACATCTCTTTGTCTTCATCAGTCCACAACTCTCCCCCCTAACCAGCATGGAAATGGCCCTGGGCAGTGATTTGTCTGTCACAGAGAAAATTCCCGGTACACAGCAAGGTAATATTAGTTGCTAGGTGCATCGGTAACCCAGCCAGTGCCTCTACCGTCATGGGTTTGCTTGGGATGCTGGTAACCCAGCCAGTGGCTCTACCATCATGGGTGTGCTAGGGATGCTGGTAATCCAGTCAGTGGCTCAAACATCACGGGTGGTGAAATCGGTAGGGGCTGAGGGAGGAGATAGGGATGGTGACATCTTCCTCCTCTAAGGGTAAAAACAGGGGTGACATGTTTTCTGGATGGTCAGCATTGGGCTTTCCGGGGCAGGTAGGGGATGGGGGTGTGGGTGGGGGTCGGGGTGGTTGTGGAGGCGAGGTAACAGCATCGTGTGGGAAGAGACTTAACATTGATGGGTTTGCCTCATGCGAGTTGTAGTTGTGACACCAAGTGACTGAGAGGACAGAGGTCATTCTGCTGTATATGTGGATGTGGGGATGATATATGTGCTGTGGGAAAATCAGGGGACTCATACAGGTGGTTATGGCAATGGATCAGCTGGTTCTGACTGGTTGCAACTTTGAATAATTGACTCAACCTATGACAATGCCTTCAATCAAGCCCAGAGTACTGCCACCTTCTCATCCAATACATTGGATCACACGTAGTAATACATGTTGACCTTGGGATCTGAGCTCTCTGGGTCAGCCACAGTAGGCCCACTAGTGAACAGTGTCAGTACCCGTCTAGCAGTTCTGCTGGACTGCGACCGTTAATGGAGATGGACTGACAGCTTGTGAGGAAGCCAATTAAGGTTTCTGTGAGAAATTATGTCAGCGTTTTCTTTTCTGTCTGAGGTTAAATGTTCTGACCAGCAACTACATTTATGAATTTGATGCTGGGTGGAAAAGAATGGTGGTCAGATGGGATACTGTGTTATTCTGAGAGAAATTTCTGAACTCAGATGACACAAACTGCGGGCCTTGTCTGATACAACTGTCGGGTACTTCCTCTACAAAACTGTTTGCAAGGGCCTCAATAGTGGCAACAGTACTAGCTGTTAACACATGGGCCACATAGGGAAAATTACAGAGTGCATACACCATCCCCACCCATATCGTGCCTCTAAACAGTCTGGCATATTCCAATGTACATTGCACACATATCATCCTCAGTGGCACTTTTTTATTCCACAAGACACAAACAATGTTCAGTTCATGCTTTGAATGAGAGCCCCTCAAGTGGGCTCAGGTTCAAGTCTGCAATCAATATGAGTTTCACAAAGCCGTACCTAGGTTCAAATCCACAACCACTAAACATAGATGGATGAGCCGGAGAATATATTGGTTATGTTCTGAGTTTGTATCTGCCCAAAGACAGAGGCAAGCAACTTCACAGGGGAATTTGCAAGCCAACCATTGACTAAATAGAACACTAGCATACTAGACATCGAAACAGAAATCCAATACAAAATCCAAGTACACAGGCTTGTATTGTGTGTCCTGAATAGCTTCATACAGCAGAGTGATCTGTCTGCTGTACAATGTGACAGAATTTATAAACAACTTGATGCTAAAAGGTTTACCTATGTAGTCGGCATCTCCAGTGGCCTCCAGTGTTGTGTGTGGCTGCTGTCAGGCTCTAACCCCCCAATAAATGCCATATGCTGGTCATACCAATATCTACAACCAGCAACAGACCAAACATCTTTGTGTCTGTACTACTAGTAGATGAGGATACAACAACTGTTACCACAAGCTCTCACAGATATCGATACTGACTGACGCCCATAAGCATTTCATAAAAATCCTTTATGTACCTCTAGTAAAAGAAGTCTCAATTCTGCACTATTTAATAATAAAATTTTACTTATAGCATTTTGCTGATAAGTTATAGACACAAACTTCAGAAATAAATTTTAGCTTTAGCCACGTATTTTAACTTCACTTCTTGCCATTACAATGGCAATACCATGAAAGTAGCATGAAACAAACATCAAACTGGGATGAAGTGTACTAAAAATTGGGATACAAAAATTATTAGCATTTCAGTACAACACCATGAAAATTAATATATATAAGGAAAGCTTATGCATCGTATTTCTAATTCAGAAGCTGAATTTGAATGCTGTTTGTCTGAGAACATCAGGTTACAAATCGTCAAAGAAGGAGAAACTCAACAGTGGGAGGACTGCAGTCTATTGAGACTTCAGATTGTTGTTCCACAATACTGTAGATCATGGCAGCCATGACCCTGCAATTTTCATGTGAACATGGAATCAACAGGTTCAGGAGTACCACATTCTATTGTTGTGCAGGATGTCACAGGCCCCACACAACTAGCACCCGAGATGACAAACATATCATTCACTCAGCCGTGCAGGATCATACAGTCCATTGTGTACTTTGAATCAGGAAATCGGCTTGTTTGCAGCAAGACAGGTATCCACACATACAGTGCTATGACACCTGGAGCATCACAAAATGTCAGCACAGCTACCACTGCTGCAGCTTCCCTCGACACAGCTGCACAGAGGCATACCGACAGTGCTGAAGCCAACTAAAACACTGGACAACGGATCTGCACTACAACATTGTCTTAACAGACAAGTTCTGGTTCTGCGTACAGCATCACAATGAATGTGTGGTGGTTCTGAGAGAATGAACAGTTACATTCATCAATGCCATAATGCCCCAGCACCTGGCAACATAATATGGGGGAGAAGACACAGGATACACAAGACGGCACATTCATTTCTGGTTCACATTGTGGTGTTTCAAAAGTCTAATCGGGAAACATCACGTTTCTTTACCGCTTGAGTGACACCAGGTAAGAAATGTTAATATATATATTTATTTATTTGTAGTATGTTAAGTGGAGACTTGTAATCTAAAAAGATTTTGTTTCTTTTCTTTCATGTCGAGTGTGGCAGCAAGGTGATCCAGTGGGGACTCCAGACGCGGCGGATGACGAGAGCTAACTACTATTGCATCGTGGTTGCAAATTTATTAAAATTCAGAGTTCTTGAAGAGATTCAGGCAGAATTTTATCAGGAGTGTGGATAATCTTCAATAATTAACTAGTTTAAAGTTTTATTAATGAGAAGTAGACACGTACTGATATTTTGAAAATAACTGATACTGTGACGTGTATTAAAATTCTGTTTTAAAACTTTACGGCGATTGTGGTCAAGAAGATCGGTTTTAAAGTGGAATATTTCATTAAATGAGAACAAGATTGATTCTTTAGTGACGTTAATTAATTATTTAAGGAAAAAATTGGAGAATTTCAATTTATTCTGGCAAAGATATCAAGGAGTGTCAGACCCCACAACGAACATACAGAAACTCTGTGACTTTGTTGAACTGTCAAAAATTTTTTTTCGATAAAACTTTTCTACAACAGGGACTGGTGAATTTTACTGCATTTATCCTTATCTTCTAGGTTGAATCTGCTACAGATTAATGTTTTCCTTTATGGATTTTTCAAGTAACTGGGAAAAGAACATATAATTTGATCTGCGGCGGTCTGTCGATATTGGGTACACGGTTAGGCTGTTGTGAAGCCTGTTGGTTTGCAGATTGCCTTTCTTTCCCCTGCTGCAGACATCGTTGCTGAGTTGCTGCGACAGGATTGGCGGTTTAGCGCAGACGTGGCGACCCAAGTGACAGGACCCAAAGCTGGATAGAGCGCGGCAGTGATCGGAGTGCAGAACGGCTGAGGTCAAGGCAGCCGATACGACTGCAGTGGTGGGGAGGAAGAAACCCCACCGTCAATTTTGGTAAAGAGTTTGTACAGGTTCGAGTTGTCGCTGGTCGCACTCGGCGACGCCCGTTGCCACAACGCAGTTTGCAGCCGACACCTGCATAGCAGTTAGCGGTCGTCGACGCCCATTGCCGTAGCGCCATTAGCAGCCGACGATGCCTGTGCAGACTAGCTGCTAGTGGTCAGCGACGCCATTACAGAGTCGTTGGTCAGAGACAGCGACACAGTTGCAGTAGACGCGGGTTGTAGACAACGAGGCCGGCAGCTCGTCATCGTAGCAGTGCAAGACAGACTCGGTGAGTATTTTCATTACGGGAGTGTAACGCGAAGTGCGAGTGAGAGTATTAATTTGTAGCAGGTTAGGACCGAAGTGAGCATGGAACAACAGTATAACATTGAGTCATTGTATTTGTGGGTTTTTGCTATAAAATGTAAGTGCAAGAAGGCGAACCATTGATAACAGATGAAAGGGAGCAGGTAGAACGAGACCGTAGGGAAGCCAGAAAGGAACACAGAGAAATTAGAAAAGAAATAGCCAAACAATTGAAGCATGTGTACGAAAGGTGTGCACAGCTGGAGAAGAAAAATTTATCTGTAGCTACTCAATTGGCAGGAATTAGTAGTATTCTTCAGGCTCTTTCAGTTCAGTTAGATGATACGAAAACCGAATTGTCACAGTCTATGGACAGAACAAAAACCGAATTGTCGCAGTCCTTAGATGCTTTGAAAGTGGAGATAGGTGGACAGATAAATGATATTAGAAAGGATAACGATACTTTCAGACAAGAAGTTACGGAACACATAACAGAAGTAGCTTCTCAATTGCAAACACACATTTGTGAGTCTAGGGAAGAAAAAGGTAAGCTGATACAAGATATACATAAGCTTTTGGAAGATTTTGCTAGTCTGAAATCAAATCTCTCCACCGATCTCGAAACTAACTGTGGTGTCACCGCCAGACACCACACTTGCTAGGTGGTAGCCTTTAAATCGGCCGCGGTCCATTAGTATTCGTCGGACCCGCGTGTCGCCACTGTCAGTGATTGCAGACCGAGCGCCACACCACGGCAGGTCTAGAGAGACGTCCTGGCACTCGCCGCCAGTTGTACAGCTGACGTTCATAGCAGTGGTTCACTGACAAATTACGCTCTCATTTGCCGAGACGATAGTTAGCATAGCCTTCAGCTACGTCATTTGCTACGACCTAGCAAGGCGCCATTACCAGTTATATTGAGCTTGAAAAAAGAGACAGCATTGGTCGTATATTTTTTACTATTGCAAAATCAATTTTCTGTCACTGAGTGACCATCTTCAGTGCTATATTGTATAACTTAAATTGGGATGCACTGTTGTCACTAAGCTTACGGCGATCACATAGACTGCCGTTGCCACAACGCAGTTTGCAGCCGACACCTGCATAGCAGTTAGCGGTCGTCGACGCCCATTGCCGTAGTGAGTCTATGTGATCGCCGTAAGCTTAGTGACAACAGTGCATCCCAATTTAAGTTATACAATATAGCACTGAAGATGGTCACTCAGTGACAGAAAATCGATTTTGCAATAGTAAAAAATATACGACCAATGCTGTCTCTTTTTTCCAAGTATACCTGTTATCTGGTCGTTGTGCACAAGACAACATGGAGTCGCCAATCAATATATTGAGCTTATTATCAAACCTGTACTGTCAAGAGCGATGTACACCAATTATGGATTAAAGTTAAGTATTACATCATCTACTTACTTTATTTGCAATTCTCAAGACATTGTCCTGTTCCAGACCTCACGCGAGTCAGCGTGTAATTAAACGCGTGCATTTCGGCCTCCTCTAGCAACACTACACTAACAACAATGATTTAAGAGAAGAGATTCAAAACATTGTTAAAGATACCAGGGATGAATTTACTGATTCTCTGGAGGAAGTTAAAACTGTTATAAACAATATACAGGAAGAAAAATTATCTCAGATTACAAGTGAGTTAGAAAAGGAAAAACAAAAACTCTCTTCTTTGAAGCAAAGAATAGAGAGGAATGAAATAGAATTAAACGAGTCTCGGCAAAGAGAATCTTTCGAACAATGCGGGTTGGAGAGATTTCGTGCGGAAATAAACGAGACAATTAGAACTGATCATAATTTAGATTTTGTAGTGGACATTAACCGTGATGTAACTAGCGATGGATTGTCCGTTTCACCTCCCAAAGGACAACGGGAAGAGACTTCAGGTGCTAGCTCAAAACCACGAGATAAAATAATATTAGACGAAAATCCCGTACAGTACAATACCTCTGAAGGGAGCACAGAGAATGCACACGTAAATGGAAAAGAACCTATGGTTATTCCTTGTACTAAAGATTTGTGGGAAGAAATTTGGATTGGAAATAGTGGTCAGTTATCAAACCGGTTTTCTGGTTTTAAACCCGAAGGCTCAGTATATCCCATTGTGTTTATAAAAACATTTGAGGATGCTTTACCTCGAACGTGGGATAGTAAGAAAAGAATTAGCTTTATGGTAGGACATCTGGAAGGAGAAGCCGCTGAATGGGGCATATTAAATGCTAAATATTTTTGTAATTGGGAGGATTTTGTCTACCTGTTTAAGGAAAAATATTGGTCAGAAGGGGAGCAACAAAAGTTGACGTTAGAATTATTGGATCCGGCCCCTTACAATCTTAGTTGGGGATAATTCCGAACATACTTCGAGTGGCATTTAACAAGAGTAAAGTTTTTAGATGAACCTATCTATGAAGGACATCTAATTAAGGTGTTAATAAGTCGCATGCCGACATATGTAAAAGAGAAATTAAGACAGAGAGAATGGGGAAGAGTAAGTAGTATTTTAAGCTACTTAGAACAATTAGATATTTTAAATAAATCCCGTGAAGATGACAGATATTGGCAAGTAAAACTCCATCCAGATTCTAGGCCTATACTGCATTTTTATTTGAGGGCAGGTCAGTCCAGTTCAAAGTTTTACCATTCGGTCTTAACGTATCGGTATCGGTATTTATGAGGGCGTTGGATTTAGCTCTTTGAGATGAGTTAGTGCAGAAAATCATACTATATGTGGACAATTTGTTAGTAATCTCTGATAATTGGGAAGAACACAGAGAATTATTGGAAAAGGTATTTGATAAGTTTAAACAAATGGGAATAACATTTAAGTTACCTAAATCTACATTTGGTAGCAAGGAGGTTACATTTCTAGGTCATATAACTGATGCTAAGGGGATTAGACCTGACCCGAGTAGAGTAGAGGCTATAGCGCGATGTCCTGATCCACAAGATGAAAAACAATTAAAATCCTTTCTAGGAATGGTAAATTTTTTTAGAAAGTTCATGTCAGGAGACTGTATAATTAACCCATGTATTACAATTTTGCTTAAACAAAAGACACCCTGGTGTTTGAGTGATAAAGAGAAGGAAGCTTTTAACAATATCAAAAAAAATTATTATTTTCAGGGTTACTGTACCACCCAGATTTTAATGAAGAATTTAAAATGACTATAGATGCCTCAAATTACGGGATAGCGTGTGAGGTTTGTTAACGAGATTTTGGGAAGGATTCAAAGGATCACCGTAGTATAGCATTCGCTAGTTGCACACTGAATGAGCAGGAACGAAACTACAGTGTAACACAAAAGGAAGCCTTAGCCATTGTGTGGAGTTTCAAAAGGTTTAGATATTTATTAGCAGGAAATAAAACCATAGTATATACAGATCATCAGGCACTTACATTCCTGATGCAAAGTAAATTATTACATCAACGACTAATGAGGTGGATGTTAGCCCTACAAGAATTTAATTTTGAAGTAGTACATATAAAAGGTTCACAGAATATAGTATCTGATGCTTTGTCAAGACTGCCAGTAGGAACTGGAGAGTATCCGGAAAGGGTTAACAACAACACACAAATTAGGATCTATTTCCTTAAACAAGGGGACCATAATAAAGGGATTAAAAAGTTAGTTAAGCGAATAATGGAGGAACAAGAATTAGATGAGAACTTAAAAGCAATAATACAATCTTTAAGAAATCATACTCTGGTATCTGGTAAGAAAGGTTGCTGGTTACTTTGTATTGAGATCTTGTATAGGAGGAGTGATAAGGAACAAGGTAGATTGAGGATTTGTATACCCTATCACCTAACTGAACAACTTATTGGATACATACACCACGGTTACGGACACTGTGGTATTAGAAAATGTCTGATGCATATGATCAGACATTATTATTTTAGGAATATGGGAAGAATAACAAGAAAAATAATCTGTGTATGCAAGTTATGCCAAAAGGTGAAAGAAACAGCACCAGCCTTATGTTATCGTATGTACCCTATAATTCCAGATAGGTTACTAGACCTCGTAGCTGTGGATCTCCTAGGACCCCTTCCGGCTGGAAAAGGAAAACAGAAATATATTTTTGTGATGGTTGAATGTTGGTCAAAATACATTCAGTTATATCCACTTCGCACAGCAAATGCACGTAACCTGAGTAGATGCATTGAGAGAGATTATGTAGTAAAAGTGGGTGTTCCGAAGAGAATATTGTCAGATAATGGGGGTCAGTTTACAAGTAAAATCTTTAGAACAATTATGGATAAATTTAATGTTCTCTACATTACAACTTCAAGATATTATCCGCAAAGTAACCCGGCAGAGTAGGTAATCCGAGAAATCGTACGTAAACGTTCAAAGCGGCCTGAGATACTAACTGAATTTGAATTATTGTTACATGAGTTGCCTCATATTAGTACATGTGTAGTGCCCTTGGAAGTAATGAAAAAGGAGGTGTTAGGAGAACTATTATTACATCTTTTACCACAGCCTGAAAATAACAGCCCCCTTGTAGATATGAATCAATATAACATGGGGAAAAACTCTAAGGCAGTGCAGAAAAAAAGACTACAGCAGTATAATCAGGACGCGAAAGTACCCCAGTTTAATAAGGGAGAAAAGGTTATGGTTAAGACCCATATTAAGAGTTCCAAGATCAATAAACAAATCGCGAAATTTTCTCATATTTATCAGTGTCCATGGGAGGATATAGATAGTCCCCATCCCAAAGTATTACATTTATACGACCCCATAAGTAAGAAAGAGAAGGGGACTTATAACATGACACAAGTTAGAAAATATCGGGAGATTATAACATGACACAAGTTAGAAAATATCGGAAGATTAGAGAACAATAACCTCAGGAGGTTCACTGCTTTTTGGTTGATGTAGCGATCACAGGGTTCAAGCTGTGACAGTGGTTATTTTACAACAACCTTCCTCATTTTCTATCTTATTCGAATGATCTAAGAATAAAGCAGATAGTTTTGATGCCCACTGTAATCAATTTGAGGATGAAATCTAGAGAAAGACTATTACAATAATCAAAGTTTACAGTACATAGATTATTTATCTATAAATTGCATTTAATAATTACATATTTCCATTGAAATAAGTTTGTTGACTTGTAAGGAAAGATTATTTCTATGTTTTTGAACCCAATTAAATGCAATAAGGGTGGGTTTATATTGTTGTTTGTAGGGGAGGTATAATACAGCACATGAAACACACACACACACACACACACATATAGTAACTCACCTAAGGAAGGGTTAAGTTAGTAAGGATTCATCATTTTAAGAGGATTGAATATCTTATCCTATGTACGAGAAGGTAAAAAGTGTCAAGCAAAGAGGTTCTGGATAAATAATAAGATACGAGAGAGAGCGAGAGAAAAGGAATGGATACCTTGGGATAACAGAAAGAAATAAAATCTATTAAAGGATAAGCAGTAAATAAAAGTTAACTGTCCAGAATGCAAAAACTAAATGACCAGTGAACTTTAATGAAGCATTAATAATATTACAGAGGGTGTAGGAGAGTGATTATAATAATTTTAAGTTGCATACTGGTGGTGTTTTAATTAGAAGGAAATATGGGTTTTACTAGCCTCACTTTAGTGTAATCCCTTCTCTTGGTACATAGTACCCAGATATTGCTATGAATCTTCTCTGCAATGGCAAACATATATAGAGGAAATTGTTTTGTCATTGAGACTAAGGTTCGTTCAGGGAATGACTTGTAAATATACTCTGCAATGACACCTAACTGGAATATGGTGATCATTGAGGCCATGGGCGCCTGTTTAGGGAAAAGGGCAGTAATCAACTCCCATTAACAAAAAGAAACCCATCAGAGCAATTGGAAGTAGGAGGATGTTAAGATGGTTGTATATACTTAATGAAATTAAAGTTCGACTCTGATAACTAGTAAGAGCAGTCTCAAATGGTAGTTTATAAAGTTCATATAGGGAGTGTGATAATATGCATTATTCAAACCCTTGGGATAAAACCAGTAAACTTGTGTTAATTTAAAATATTAAAGAAACTGTAAAGAGTTCATATCCATAGAGGATCAGATACCCGATCTCTCCAAAACGTATCACAATATATATTTATAAATCAAGATAAATTATCAAAAACTTAAACATCAATCGGTAGAAATAAATAACGTGGAAACAGTAAAATTTCATTAATAGAAAGTATTTTGGTAGTAAACAATGATTACGATATTATGAAAGAATAAATATCATCAAAAGTTACTGAAAATCTGATCTGTAAGTAATTAATAGAGTTCTGGTAGATAAGATGGATCTGTATAATATAAGTGGATAAACTAGTTGTATTAAACAACAAAGATAAAATGCTGTAATCTGTTATAAAATAATGTTGTTTTTAAGAGTAACCACCATAATGGGTGACAAATTTAAGAGTTTAAAAACTTAGAATGACTTTTAGTCTAACTATTTAGTACTAAAACGACTAACAAGGAACTTACCTAAAGGAGACTACTATGTAGTCTGAAATAATTTCTTCAAATATTCTTAAAAGGAGTAATATGAATGATTCCTATGAATGACTGGTAGGGATACTAAAAGGTTTAAGAGGAATAGAGGAAAAGATGTTAATAAACTTTGAAAAAGAAAAACATGAGTGTATACAAAAATGAACTCTAACAATTAATCATAAAGTAAATGAATTATATCTAAGTTAATAGTAACATTTTAAGATTAATATGAGAAAATAATAGGTTTAGTAGACCTGGAGTCACTCAGCTAGTGGTGGGGATATATGGTGTTTCAAAAGTCTAATCAGGAAACATCGCGTTTCCTTACTGCTTGAGCGACGCCAGGTAAGAAATGTTAATATATATATATTTATTTATTTGTAGTATGTTAAGTGGAGACTTGTAATCTAAAAATATTTTGTTTCTTTTCTTTCATGTCGAGCGTGGCAGCAAGATGATCCAGTGGGGACGCCAGACGCGGCGGCCAACGAGAGCTAACCACTATTGCATTGTGGTCAACGGCCCGTGGCTGGAAGAACCGTTGAAACATCATGCTAATCATTATTAAAATATGTTTTTTTTTTTTTTTTAATGAAAGGGAGTTCAATGTTGAAGGTGGAATGATAAAGTTTGTAATTGGATGTCAATTGGTTATCAACTATTAAATAAACTTCGAGTTTGAAGTTACAACAGGCAGTTGACACTGTTGTTACGACATACATCGTAAATATTACTTATGTGTGAAATTAGCAAATTTATTAAAATTCAGACTTCTTGAAGAGATTCAGGCAGAATTTTATCAGGAGTGTGGACGATCTTCAATAATTAACTAGTTTAAAGTTTTATTAATGAGAAGTCGACACGTACTGATATTTTGAAAATACTCGATACTGTGATGTGTATTAAAATTCTGTTTTAAAACTTTATCGACGATTATGGTCAAGAAGATCGGGTTTAAAGTGGAATATTTCGTTAAATGAGAACAAGATTGATTCTTTAGTGACGTTAATTAATTATTTAAGGGAAAATTTGGAGAATTTCAATTTATTCTGGCAAAGATATCAAGGAGTGTCAGACCACACAACGAACATATGGAAACTCTGTGACTTTGTTGAACTGTCAAAAATTTTTTTCGATAAAACTTTTCTACAACAGGGACTGGTGAATTTTACTGCATCTATCATTATCCTCTAGGTTGAATCTGCTACGGATTATTGTTTTCCTTTATGGATTTTTCAAGTAACTGGGAAAAGAACATATAATTTGATCTGTGGCGGACTGTCGATATTGAGTACACGGTTAGGCTGTTGTGAAGCCTGTTGGTTTGCAGATTGCCTTTCTTTCCCCTGCTGCAGACATCGTTGCTGAGTTGCTGCGACAGGATCGGCGGTTCAGCACAACAGGGATAGTAATTTGGACAGCTACAATTATATTTATGACACATTGAGGCCTATGGGTGTGTGCTATCCTTGAGGTTTCCGTAAGAGTATCTTTCAATGAGCTAATATGAGGCCACACATTGCCCACGCCATCCGAACTCGACTCAATACAGAGGGCATTCAACTGTTCCCCTCACCAACAAGTTTTCCAAATCTTTCACGCACTGAAAATATCTGCTCGATGGATACTGAGAGACTGCCTCACCATCACTCATCTCCCACCAGATGGATGAAGAATGCCTCAAAACTGATTTAGCATAGAATGATACCTGCGTTTGTCATCCAAGTCGAGTTCAACTTGCTGCTCATACGATTTACAATCAGTGTTGCTGCAAGAGGCGGCAGCTGTGTATAGAAAATTTTGCATCTGTATACCAGCTAATCAACTACAAATTTAATTAAGTTTGCTGAATACATACAGTACAGAATTTCCTATCCTTCATCAAGCTGCAATTTTAGTGGTTAGCAGTGCAGAACCCTTTCCAGGACAGGCATCATGAGAAATTGATTAACAAGACTGTATAAACAGTTCCTTATTCATTTTATGTTTCTGACAGCGCTAACTACAAGATTCTACTGCATATGCTGTCCACTGGAGGTTGGACATTGAATTTCATGACAAATACAAACTAAAATCTCAAATACCATGACTTTTTATACACAAAAAAATCTACAATACTGATATTTTGGGAAATGAAGTGTACAATTACTGAATTTTACAGCATATCTGAATTATGGCTAATGACTTCACATAACAAGGAGACATCAGGGAGGCTATAGTTTACTGTCTCCTCAGACAACAAGGTTACTATAGGTAAATCACTAACTCAGTTGGACAATGTTGGAGGAAGGAATCAGCTATGTGCTGTTGGAGGGACAATGCATATGATTCTGGTAATTTGTAGAAAACATAAAGGGTGAACTGATAGAGATTTGAACACCATACATCCTGAATCCATGTCTAATGCAACAACAACTGTGACACCTCAAATGACAGAGATTCACTCTGCTGTTTGTTGATGCAGTGCTACACACACACACACACACACACACACACACACACACACAGAGAGAGAGAGAGAGAGAGAGAGAGAGAGAGAGAGAGAGAGAGAGAGAGCGCCAGAATGCAACTGTGTGGCATTGAGCAGAAGCTTCAATCCAGACTGGGGCGAGGAGGGAGATTGGACAGCACGGTATAGGTGAAGGGAGAGGAGTCAGCTCTACCTGGCAGAGTGTGCAGGAACTGGGTGTCAGGACAAGGCTCCCGGGCACTGCATCGCGTTGGTTCGGGTCGCAGTGGTAGGAGGAGGGGAAAAGGCAGGGTGACAGGGAGTGAAAAAGGACAGGATCAGAGAAAGGGGAAAAATTTTGTGGGTACATTGGTAGAGAGTGGCATACAATAAGGATGAGGGGACGTGACTTGGGAGGTGTGTTGAGACTGGGATGATTTTTGGAGCAGTGAACGTGTTTTAAGTATAACTCTCGTCGGTTGGTTTAAAAGGGGGAGGGGGGGAAGGGACCAAACTGCGAGGTCATCGGTCCCTTGTTCCCAGTAAAAGAATTACCCCGGGGAAAGAAGAAAACAAAAAAGCAAATGGCACAATAACAGGAGAAAGGAAGAACCGGAAGAACGACAGGAGGACAACCGACACTACTGTGGACAAAATGGAAAGGAAAACCACAGAGAGACGCAAGAAACAGGGAGAAGAGATTAAAAACAAGAAAGCAGATTACCGTAACTGGCTGACCATGAGAATAAAAAAGGAGAAGCCAGCCACTCTGCAACACATTAAAACCTCCACCCTAAAAGCCCTAGGGTGGAGGACGCAGAGACACAAAGGACATGCACTAAAACTCAGATCGAATGATGACACCCACCCTCACGAATAAAACAAAACTAAAGCTGCTGTTGAGGCATTGTCACCCAACACCAAAGGTAGGGTGCTGAGAAAGTTAAAAGTCCACCACAGAATGGCTAAAAGTGGGCAGTCCAACAAGAGGTAGACGACTGTCATTTGGGAGCCACAGCGATGGAGGAGGTAACCATGTGTGAGCCACATATAGTCGATGCGGAGCCAACAAAGGACAACTGATTCCCTACAAGAAGCCCGCAGGGAAGGCTTCCTTAATGACACGCAGTTTGTTGTGCGTACTGTTATGTCACTCCATCTCCCAAAGCCAGAAAACTTTGTGATGTAAGACAGAACGCAGGTCAGTTTCAGAGATGCCCACCTTAAGGAGCGATTTCTGCGTAGCCTGTTTGGCCAGCCTGTCAGCAAGTTCACTGCCCGGGATTCTGACATGTCCTGGGGTCCACACAAACACAAAGAAATGACTGGACCATTCCAGGGCACAGACGGACTCCTGGATGTTCGTTACCAAAGGATGGTGATGGTAGCACTGGTTGATAGCCCATAAGCTGCTAAGGGAGTCAGAACAGAGATGAAACAACTCACCAGAACAGGAACGGATGTAGTGAAGTGCACAAGACATGGCCACAAGCTCTGCAGTGAATACACTGCAGCCAGTGGGCAAGGAATGCTGTTCAATATGGTGTCGGGGGACATAGGCGAAGCCAACATAACCATCAGCCATTGAGCCACCAGTCTAAACTTCAGAGCCCCGGAACACATCAAGAATCAAGAGGAAGTGACAGCGGAAAGCGGTGGGGTTAACGCAGTCCTCAGGGCCATGAAAAAGGTCCAGACGAAGCTTCAATCAAGGTACACACCATGGAGGTGTACGTGAATGGACCTCAAGTAGAGGTGGTAAAGGGAAGGAATCCAGTTCGGAGAGAAGGGATCGCATGCGAACTGCAACTGCGAGCCCTGTCCTGGGCCGCCGATGCGGGACATGAACTGCCATGTGTGGGAAAAGGAGATGGTAATGCAGATGCTCAGGAGAACTACGAATGTGTACAACTGGCAAGCAGTTTTGTACATTGGATCCGCAATGGAGGGACTCAGGCCTCCACCAGGACACTGGTTACTGGACTCGTTCTAAAGGCTCCCATCACTAGGCAAACGCCACAGTGGTGCACTGGGTTGAGTAAATGCAATGCTAAGGGTGCCGACGAACCATAAACCAGACTCCCATAGTCAAGGCGGGATCGAACAAAGGCTCTGTAGAGCTGCAGCAGCGTAGAGCGATCTGCACCCCAGTTAGTGTTGATCAGGCAGCAGATGGCATTGAGGTGCTGCCAGCACTTCCACTTAAACTGATGAAGGTGAGGTAGCCAAGTCAATCGGACATTGAAAACCAGTTCTATGAATCAATATGTTGCCACTACAGTGGGTGGACCATCATTAAGATAAAGTTCAGGTTCCGGATGAAAGGTACAACACCAACAGAAGTGCACGACACACAACTTCGCGGCTGAAAACTGGAAGCCGTGGGCTAGAGCCCATGACTGCAACTTGTGAATGGCTCCCTGTAGGCGCCACACTGCAACATCAGTACTGGAGGAGCAATACAAAATGCAGAAGTCATCCGCTTACAGAGAAGGGGAGACCAACAGCCCTACAGCTGCTGCTAAGCTGTTAATGGCCACTAAAAATAGAGATACACTCACTATGGAGCCCTGTAGAATACCATTCTCCTGAATACGGGGGGGAACTATGGGAGGTACCAACTTGGACATGGAAAGTACGGACACCGGGAAGTTTCAGATAAAAATCGGGAGTGGGCCCCGGAGACCCCACTCGTACAATGTGGCAAGGATACGATGTCCACAGGTCATGTCGTATGCTTTACGTAAGTCAAAAAAGATGGTAACCAGGTGTTGGCGTCTGGAAAAGGCTGTTTGGATGGCAGACTCGAGGGACACAAGATTATCAGTGGTAGAGCGACCCCGGTAGACGCTGCCCTGACACGGAGCCAGTAGGCCACGTGACTCCGGGACCCAATCCGACTGCCGACACACCATACGTTCCGGCAGCTTACAGAGAACATCGGTGGGGCCGATGGGCCGATAGCTATCCACATCGAGTGGAATTTTACCAGGTTTTAGCACCGGAATGATGGTGCTCTCCTGCCATAGCGACGGGAAGATGCCATCGCACCAGATCCGGTCGAAGATGACGAGGAGATATCGCTTGTAGTCAGACGAGAGATGTTTAATCATCCGACTAGATCCGATCCTGCTCAGGAGCTGTGTTGGGGCAACGTGCAAGAGTACTGAGGAGCTCCCATTCTGTAAATGGGGTGTTATAGGGTTCACTGTGGCATGTAGTGAACAAGAGGACCTTCCTTCCCATCTGCCGTTTGAGGGCGCGAAAGGTTTGGGGGGGGGGGGGGGGGGTGTAGTTCACCGATGCAGAGGCTCGATCGTAGTGCTCAGCAAAGTACTCAGCAATTGCGTTTGCCTTAGGAGAGAGCACACCATTGATGTTAACGCCAGGGACACCTGTTGGGGTCTGGTACCCAAAAAGATGTCCGATCTTTGACCAGACTTGGGAAGGTGACGTATGGCACCCAACGGTTGACACATACCTTTTCCAACAGTCCTGTTTCCGTTGTTTTATAAGCAGGCCAATGCACGTGGGGAGCCGCTTAAAGACTATTAGGTGCTCTAGGGAAGGGTACGCTTATGTCGCTGTTACAGCTTGCCGATGCTCTTTAATTGCCTCGGCAACTTCCGGCAACCACCAAGGGACTGTCTTCCACCGGGGGCACCCTAGAGAACGAGGGATCGCGTTTTCCAAAGCAGAAATTATCGTAGTCATCTGCTCGATCATAACATCAATGGCGGAGATTCGTCGGTGACAGCAGAAGTGAAGGCTACCCAGTTTTCCTTGTTTAAAGCCCATCAGGGTAGGTGACCGTGGGCACGATGCTGCGGGAGTGACAGGAAGATGGGAAGTGGTCACTACCACACAGTTCGTCATGTGCTCTCCAGTAGATAGGTGGGAGAAGTCCTGGGCTGCAAATTGATAAATCAATGGCCGAGTAACTACCGTGAGCCACACTGAAATGTGTGGCGGCCCCAGTATTTAAGAGGCAGAGGTCGAGTTGGGACAGTAAATTTTTTACATCTCTGCCAGGGCCAGTAAGCATGGTGCTACCCCACAAGGGGTTATGGGCATTAAAATTTCTCAAAAGTAGGAAAGGTTTAGGGAGTTGATCAATCAGTTCAGCCAATATGTTCAGGGGTACCGCACCATATGGAAGGATATATAGGTTGCAGACAGTTATTTCCTGCATCGTCCATATCCTGATGGCCACAGCTTCAAGACGAGTTTGAAGGGGCATAGGCTCACTACATACCGAGTTCAGGACATAAATGCAAACTCCACCTGACACACTATTATATTCACTACAGTTCTTGTAATATCCCCTGTAGCCACGAAGGGCAGGGGTCCACATTGCTGGGAACCAGGTTTCCTGGAGGGCAATGCAGAAAGCAGGTGTAAAGCTTAACAGCCAGGTGGTGGAATAAACTGCCGCAATTCCACTGGAGGGTGACGTGATCGTGAGACTGCGAAGGCGTGAAACACTCAATGAGGCAGTCTGCGCCTCAGGGCCACCTGCTGCCATGGACTTACTTCCTGAACAGGCTACATCCATTGCGTCTGAGGGTCTGGAGAGATCTAGGTCCTCAGTGGACGCCAGAATCTTCACCTCATCCTCAGATGCAGAGCTTGTAGGCAGCAGTGATGTGGGTGCTACTGCAATTCCGTTGGTCTTGGGGGCCATCTTTCTGAATTTCTCACCCTGATCCTTGGGTTTCTCTGGCTGACAGGGCTTCACTGATTCAGTCTCCAGGACTGAGGATGATCATGAAGCCCTACAACCAGCTGCTTTTGGTCTCTTCAGTCACTAGCAGAAACCTGTGAAGCGAGTGACCCACGGGACCCCTTCCTAGCGAGAGGAGCCAAAGAAGACTTACTTACACTTCTCCGGCTGAGAAGTGGGGACTGATGTCCCTGATAGTTGGGGGCAGTGCTCCCAAGGTAGGTGGTGCGGGAGCAACAGGGAGGGAAGTGCCCCCCACCATCAAGGGGGCAGGTGTAGTCTTCGGGCTCTGAGAGCTGACTCGAACTCACAGAGATGATGGAGCTACAACTGTTCTCGTAGCGGTGGTATAAGAGGAGGTTATAGCCACAGGCTGTAGGCGCTCAAATTTCCTCTTGGCCTCAGTGTAGGTCAGTCGGTCCAGGGTCTTGTATTCCACGATTTTCCTTTCTCACTGTAAAATCCTGCATTCTGGTGAGCGAGGGAATGATGCTCTCCGCAGTTGATACAGATGGGAGGCAGGGCACATGGAGTATTGGGATGGGATGGACATCCACAATCTTGACATGTGTTGCTGGAAGTACAGCAGGAAGACATATGGCCAAACTTCCAGCACCGCATTGAGGGAGGGATATATGGCTTGACATCACAGCGCTAAACCATCACCTTGACCTTCTCAGGTAATGTGTCACCCTCGAAGGCCAATATGAAGGCACCGGTGCCAACCTAATTATCCCTCTGACCCCGATGGATGCACCGGACGAAATGAACTTCTCGTCCCTTTAAGTTGACGCACAGCTCGTCATCAGACTGCAAAAGAAGGTCCCTGTGGGATATAATACCCTGGACTATATTTAAGCTCTTGTGAAGTGTGATGGTAATGGAAACATCCCCCAGATCGTCACAAGCGAATAATGCCCGTGACTGGGCAGAGCATGCCGATTTTATCAAGACTGACCCTGACTACATTTTGGACAGGCCCTCCACTTGCCCAAAACTTGTCCTCTAAATGCTCTACAAAAAAACTAAGGATTCATTGAGACAAAGGAGTCCCCATCAGCTCTTGTACATACGAGGTACCAGGGCGAATAAGGTTTGCTGCCATTTAGCCTGGCATTCCTCCCATGGTGTGGCCAGGGAGGGGAATGATTTAGGATCATACTTCCTTGCATTGTACTGAGACTTTGAATGCTTAGAGACTGCTGCCGTTTGATCACCAGCAAGTGATGACGTGGTACACTTCGTCGCAGGTTATCCGCCCTGATACCACCCACTCCGACCAGGAGCCTTCCCCACGGGCACCACCCAGCTGCGGCAAAGGCCACCTGGCAGGATAGCCATTGCCAGGAGTCCCGATGACCAAGGGTGACGATTATCTACTCCTTGGCATACCTGGGGAGTTAACGGCACAGGAATCAGCAGAGCGATCCCTGTGCAGTCAGGGGGCTACAACCAACAGGGTACATGGTGGCCCCACCACAACAGACTTAAAAGACTTGTTACTGTGCTGGATATGAGGGGCAAAGAATTCCATGTTCATCGTCGGTGCAGAAAACGACACTGTATAGTGGGTGGAGGAAAACGCACCCATGAAGGTGTCGTCGCTCAAGAGATGGAGGCTGAGCGGGACTGCAATGCCATGATGAGAAAGTGGGCAAAAGATCTCAATGCGCGATGGTCACAATGCACCGTGTAAGGTGCCCTTCCCCAATTGGCTCACACTTTGGGAGAATTTTGAAAAATGGAGGTCAAACCTTACAGGGGACCATCACATAAAGGCCAAAAGGTGTGAGACTCCTTTTAGTCACCTCTTACAACAGGCAGGAATATCTCGGGGCCTATATTAGCCCCTGGACCTGCAAGGGGGAAGAGGGGGGGGGGGGGGGGGGGGGGGGGGATTGGGCCTGGGAATAGTATAGGAATGGACTAAGGCATTGTGTAGATTTGGTGGGTGACAGAACACCACTTTCGGAAGGGTGGGAAGGATCTAGGGTAAGATGTCCCTTATTTCAGAGCACAATGATGCACAATCAAAGCCCTGATGAAGGCTGTGGTTCAGATGTTACAGTCCAGGGTAATATTTGATGACTATGGGAGTGCTTCTTTGTAGCTGTTTCTTGAGGGTGGTGGAATGATTGCGAGTGTGTGAGGATATGGCACAGGTAATATGTTTACGGACTAGATCTGGGCCTGTCTGTGAAGGCCTTTGAGAGACCTTCAGTGCACTGGGCAAGGGAGTTCTTGTCACTGCAGATATGCTGTCCTCAGGTGGCCAGGCTGCATGGAAGGGATTTTTTGTGTGGAGAGGATCGCAGCTGTCAATATGTGGGTACTGTTTGTGGTTGGTGGTGTTACACCACAGAGTAGAAATGGAAAAGAAAGTATTTATTTATTTATTTATTTATAAGACCATGCTAGCATAGGTAATATCAGGCAGAGATGGTGACACAGCTATGCAGTCGAAAGAAACAATGAACACTAAGTTGGTCACGAATCTGAGCACGTGTTGCTACAGCGGCACCAATTACCAGGCACAAGTTATACATTCAGCAAAATGTACACCGAGAGATACAGACAGACATACACTCATTATCTTGTTACATGAAGCAACAAGCTTTACCTTTGACACAATAACACCTTTCAGAGACTTGTCAAGGCAGTTAAGAGCCCATAACAAATTGCTGTGCAAACACAGTGGAACAAGGACCGATGACAACTGGTAAAGAAGCAGGTCACATTCAGTCATAACTAACAGAGCTTCACATCATTACCTCCTGTCCACAGTTCTCCAGCTCTGAATTCAGTTGGTCCTTAGGTTTGATGGTGTTCATACCAAAACACTTGATTCAATTATTATTACGGTGTAGTGTTATACATATATTAGATGTTCCAGCAGTTCTTGTGAACTCGCTGCTTGCCATTCCTGAGATGGTAAAATCCAACTAATCAAGACCTGTGACTCATGGGACTTTGCATTGGTCACCACCTACCACATCACTGATGGGGAGACAGAGTCTCCCACACCAGTACATCTCGCAGTGCTCATCACACTAACATCAATATCACTGCTGGATGAGAGGGGCATACAGTGCCTCTATTCCTGAGCATCACTGCAGGTACTTCCGGGTGAAAGGGTCTACCTGCCTGGTGGGGTCAGAACCAGCAAACTACATGACTCGAGACGGTTTGGTACACTGCAATGGAGCATTACGAGATCATCCTGCAGACATTTATTTAAGGATCTAGGGATATTCACAGTAGCTTCTCAGTATATATACTCTCTTATGAAATTTGTTATTAATAACCAAACCCAATTCAAAAGTAATAGCAGTGTGCATAACTACAATACTAGCAGAAAGGATGATCTTCACTATTCAAGATTAAATCTAACTTTGGCACAGAAAGGGGTGAATTATACTGCCACTAAAGTCTTTGGTCACTTACCAAATAGTATCAAAAGTCTGACAGATAACCAACAAGTACTTAAGAAGAAATTAAAAGAATTTCTGAATGACAACTCCTTCTACTCCATAGAGGAATTTTTAGATATAAATTAAGAAAAAAACAAAAAAAAAACAAAAGAAATTATAAAAAAAATAAAAATAAAAACGTTGTTATATTAACTTAATTATGTTGTTAAATTAACTTAATTATGTCATGTATTGGAAAATTTGACTCGTTCCACATCATTACGAAATATCGTATTCATGATCCATGGAACTAGTATTAATCTAATCTCTAATCATTATCACCACCATCATCGTCATCATCATCACCACTACCATCATCATGTGGAGCGGGATCAAGGATGCTCTAATACAGTGCGGAGCATAATCTCATGTTATGGCTTTGCCTGCAGACTACTTCCCACTATCTTGAATGTCCATCTGTTGCAGAAAAGAATATATTCTGTGCTCGAACACAATGAGGTTTCTGAAACAGAATTACCTCCTCCATCCCAATCAGCACGGATTCTGAAAACATTGATCATGTGAAACCCAACTCACGCTTCTCTCATATGATGTCCTGAAAGCCATTCACCGAGACAGTCAATTAGATGCTTTATTTCTTGACTTCTGGAAAGCTTCTGACTCAGTGCATCTACACTCATAATTGAAATTAAATTTGTATGGAGAATCAAGCAAAATTTTTAAAAAGATTAGAGATTTCGTGGTGGGTAGGGCATAGCACATTGTCTTTAATGGAGATTCATTGACAGATATAGAAGTAACTTCAGGTGTAGCTGCTGGTAAGTCTTTCGGGACGCGAGGTCACGGTCCAAGAAACTCTTCTGTTCCTGAAGTTTCGTCCAGGGCTGCGCTGGACATCCTCAGAGTCTTGCCGACTGACTGGTCGGACGTCCGAGGGTGACATATATACTGTAGAAAAGGGGGCATGGTCAAAGTAACATTGATGAACAGAGATAATCCTTGTCAAAGACAAGAATAACTCCAGCTCTTGAAGATATTCTTATAAGTTTTGACATAGTGTCCTTGTTCACTATGATACCAGTTAATGAGGTTATGATTTTTATAACGGATATTTTTTCAGGAGATTTGAATGCTCTTTTTAGACATTGCCTTACTCTGAATCAGTTTCAGTGGGGCAATGAATTTTATGAGCAACCTGATGGTGTAGCACTGGGTAACCTATTAGGTCTTGCGATCGCTAATTTCTATATCGCTAATTTCGAACAATCGGCTCTGGACAAAGCAAATCACCTCGCTGGTATCTGTTTGTAGGACACATTTGTGGTTTGGTCCCATGTTAGTTAGGCTTTGGACCAATTCTTTGATCATCTAAATAAAATTAATCCAAAAATCCAGTTCACCATGGAAATGGAAAATGATAACAGAATATCTTTCTTTGATGTTTCAGTTATGAGACGGTCCGATGGAAGTTTGGAACATAAAGCTTTTTGGAAAGTAACACAGACAAACAGATATTTGCATAAAAACTCCAATCACCATCCACAACAAAAGAGAGGTGTCATTAAATGTCTTGTAGATGGAGCCGAACATATATGCACATCGGAACACCTGAAGCTGAAATAAAACATCTGAAGCAGGCCATTGAGAAAAATGGCTACTCAGGAAAAGAGGTAAAGAGAATTTTGCGACAAAGGAACAGAAGACCGAAGGACAAGGATGAAGAACAACGACGGAAAAATACAGTTTCCCTCCCTTTAATTAAAAAAGTAGCAGATCCGATCGGTAAGATTTTATAGAAACATGACATGAGACCGGTCTTTAGATCAAAATAAGTCAAGTACTCTGATCTGTGAAGGATAAACGCCCTCTTCTTTCAACATGTGGTGTATACAAAATTCCCTGTATGTGTGGTAAAGTTTATATTGGAACTACCAAGAGGAGCACAAATACATGGCTAAAGGAGTGCAAAAGTCTTTGCTGACTAGGAAAAATTGAGAAATCAACTGTAGCAGAGCATGCTCTTCAGTCAGGAAACTACGAAGTGAAGTTTTCTGAAACAGAAATTTTATCTACAATGTTAAATTATTGTCCACAACTATGTAGAGAATCCATTGAAATTTATGAGCATCAGGATAATTTTAACAGGAAAGAGGAGACAGTGAAACTTAGCAACGTAAGGACAGTAGCTCTGCAGAATCGTTAGACAATTTTATCTTTGACAAGACAACAATCAATAGTTACGTTTTATCTTTGACAAGGATTATCTCTACTCATCACGTGTTACTTTGACCATGCCCCCTTTTCTACAGTATATGTGTTGCTTTCAGATGTCCGACCAGTCGGAAAGACCCTGAGGATGTCCAGCGCAGTCCTGGATGAAACTTCAGGAACAGAAGAGTTTCTTGGACTATGACCTTACATCCTGAAAGGTTTACCAGCAGCTATGTCATCTGGTTGTGAAAGCCTTCATTCTATGAATTTCAGATGTGCCACAGGGAAGTGTACTGAGACACTTGCTATTCATATTGTATATTAATGAAACTGTAAACAATTGGCATAAGATGGGGTGCAAACAATGTGGCAAAGTGGTTAGTGTCTCTGGCTGGTGTATTGCAGGTCACCAGTTCAAATCAGACCACTAGCTATCATTTCTGTAAGGATATTGAAATATCTTCTGTTTGTATATTCTGAAATATTTGATATTTATATAAATACCAGCATTGTATGGTATTTGATGTTCATATAAATAGCTGCACACTCCATCTAGGAATTAAGTTCTGTTCCAGCTGTATGTTGGTGTCTGTAATAAACAAGCTTTCTGTTGCTAATTGCAGGAGCTGGAATACAAGCAGTACGTCCTTCTTTTGAACCATATATTCAGGAGACACATGGATAAAAAGCAAGCCACAGTCAGCTGCACATCACACATCCATCAGTGTTCTCCAGAGATGGTTGTTGAAAAAATGATGAAATAGCTGAAAGGGTTTGACTGAACAGCCAAATACAACAGGTGGGATGACATTATGGGTTTATCTACAGTGTACTTTCACTTGTACAGCACAGTTCAGCAGTGGTTCAAGAAGCTCAACAGACGAGATGCATTCCATGCCGAACTGAAGAACACGTTTGCCGATAATCAGCAGTAAATCTGCTTAGATGAAGAACAATTGAAGAACAGGGCTCAACATCGTGGGGAAATGACACAGTCCTACATACAGAATGTTCTGGCTCTATACCACATTATGAACCCGAATATGACAGAAGCTGATAAAACCTCACTCTTGATGAAAGGAGCTTCAGAAGATATGTACCAAGCTCTTCTGGTAATGGACGTCACAACAACCAAGGGGTTCATCAAGTAGTGCCAGCACATCGAGGAAATGCAACAGAAACTTATCAGATGAAACAAATATGATCAGTTCCTGAACACGGTCTCTATGGCAGTTGCAGGAGGACAACACGTCCACACCCCTCTCGTACACTAGGTAATGAGAGAAGAGAGACAGTATTTTACGGCAACCAGAACTGCTGGGCCGAGTGAGAAAGAGACAGCAGCTACGAATGTCGATTCGACATGTCAGATGGTAATAGAGAATGTTGAAGAAAAGGTATATCGGTCCTCAGTGCCAATCTCCATTACCAGCCGAATGCACCAGGAAGAATGGATTCGGCCAACTTGGACTTAACTCACAACCATCAAACAACAATGCAGCACCCAACCAATGCAAGTACAACCAATTCCTATGACAGGTACAATAAAAGATATTTGAAGGTCAGAGGATAACACACTAGTGTGTTTCCACTGTGGATACACTGGACACATTCCATGTTACTGCACATAAAGAAGGAGAGTTTTCAATGACCACTACACTGCAAAACGTCATCCATCACAATTCTATTCACATCAGTAAACTGCCGGTGATTATACTCGACCCTTGGGATGAGGTCCACTGCTGTACCCTTGAAGAGGCTGCTCCCAAACACAATGCACGCACTCCATGTTACCGTATGGAGGAATCAGCCACTCGCCTAGCCGCTGACTTCAGGAAAACTAAGCAAGGCACCACTGATGGAGGTGACATCACCACAAATGCAAATCCTCCACGGACAACAGTCACTGAGATGTCGGGAAATTCCACCGATGTCATTACCGATGACCGACCTGTCCCAGTACTAATGGACTACGGGGCTTCCTTTTCTGTAATGTCAGGTGCATATCGTTGTCAGCAAAGAAGACAATGTTCTGTGATACAAAAGTGATTGTGGCAAAAGTTGCAAATGTGAAATACATCCAGCTGACAGGGACATGGACTGCAAGGATAACTACCAATGACAGGACACAGCCCAATGAATTTGCTGTTTTACCAGAATGTAATCATAATGTTATTCTCAGATGGGACTTCTTGCAGGCACCACAAGCAGACAGACTGTGGAAGATCAGAGCTCCCAACTGACAAAGCAATTGCAACAACAACAAAAGATTGCTCTGGGCATGTGTTTGCCATTAAACATGTCGTTACCCTGCCACGACTTCCAGTCGTTAATTGAGATGATCTGTTAAAATGTGACACTTTTGTTGATTGCAAAAAGCTTCTCATTCACAAAAGAAATCTACATGTCACTGATGATCATAAGCATTATGGGTGGTCAAGGAGGACTGTAATCACTAATAATCACGAGCAGCCATAAGTCACTCCAAAGTCACGTGTGTGCGGGCAGCCGAACCGGAACAGGAAGGGCAACTTACTGTCATCGACAGAGAAATGTACTCTGCTACCACTAGAGATAATGCAGGTAAGGAAGCTTTTATTGAACTTCCACTAAAGTTTGGCCTGACCAAGGACCAATGTCGATGAGTGATAGCCATTCTGTACCAGTTTACAGAAACTTTCAAACATGGAGTGGAAAAAAAGACAGACCAAGAGGGTCATGATAAAACACTTTATCAACACTGAGGATCATCCACCAATTAGCCAGGACCCACATAGGTTGCCGCTGACTTAATAACAGGTAATCTGGGAAGAAGTGGTGAAGCTGCTGCACCCGACATTTCTGCATTGACTATTGACAACTGAACAAAATTACAAAGAAAAATGTCTAACAATTGCTGTGCGTCAATGACACCCTAGACTAGCTGAAAGGAGCAAAGGGTTTCTCAACTATGGACATGCAATGCAGATAGGCCACTGGCACTTTGAGATTATCGAGGCTGACAGGGAAAAGACTGCCTTCATAACTCTTGATTGCCTCTACGAGTTTAAAGTTATGGCGTCTGGAATGGGTAATGCTCCACCCACCTTCAATTGTATGACACACAACCTGCCTCAACACCTTTAATGGAGGATGTTTCTTTGTCATTTTGGAGCATCTAATGAGTGGCAATGTTGTCCATGACAGTACACAGAAAATTAGGGCAGTCATAGATTTTCTTACTCCTTGACATAATTAGGATGTGATAAGATTTTTTGGAATGTGCTCGTACCATTAGTAATTGATAGCCAAATCCTGTACCAACGCACAACCCACGGATGAACTACTGCAGGTAGGCACCAAATTTTCCTGCAATGAGATGCAAGAAAGATCTTTCTGTGACTTCAAGGAGATGCTATCATCATCATCTCCACTGTACAATAAAAATGCTGGGAAAGGATTCCACTCTGATGTTAGTGGTTTTTTGGAGAAGGGCAGTTCTAGTACAAATTCGATAAGGTGCTGAAAAGGTGATAGGTTATGTTTAACGAGTACTCTCCAAGTCCAAGAAGAACTACTCTACAACTGAGAAACAGTGTCTTGCTGTTGGGGCCATCAACAAGCCCCAGTCATGTTTATTTGTCAAACATTCACTGCTGTGATTTTGTATGCATTGTGTATGCTGGCTGACTAGCCTGAGGGATCTGTCAGGTTGATTGGTGATATGGGCACTTAGGCTTCAGGGCTGTAATGTCACAGTGGCATACAAAAGTGGATGCAAACCTAAGGATGACAATTGTTTATCAAGGAATCCTTTGATAGAACACATCAGTATGGATGAAATCTCAGTCATCACTGCATTAAATGACATTCCTGCTGAACAGAGGGAAGATCCAGCACTGCTAGAAGCCATAGAAGCACTGAAGAAGGAGCAACAAACCTAATTCCAATTAATAAATGGAACATTGTATAAGAGGAATTATTATACCACGGGTCAGAAACAGTTGCTCGTCATTCAAGCTCATCTACAGCCAACCATCCTGAAGTAATTTAATGATGCTCCAACATCTGGTCACCTGGGATTTGTGAAGACTATAGACAGAATCAGATGCAAATAAAACTAGCCAGTTCTGTACTGATCTGCTAGACGCTATGTGAGCCACTGTAAGGAACGCCAATGATGGAAGCACGTGCAGCAGTTACCTACCGGGCATCTGTACCAATCCCACCTACAGCAGCATCACTCCACTTAATTGGACTCAACCTCTTGGGAAGGTTCCCATAATTGCCAAACAGGAATCAACGGATAATAGTTTGCACTGACTACCTTACGCACTATGTCATCACCAAAACTGTGCGAAACGCGAAACCTCCAGACATTTCAAAGTTCCTAGTAGAAGATGACATTTTGAAGTTCAGACCACCACATATGATGATATACTATCGTGGAAAAGTTTTCCAGTTGAGACTAATACCACAAGCAATTTTACACTGCAACATCAGCCACAGGATGAAAACTGCTCACCCCTGACAGAAGAATGGCCTCACATAATGATAATGAGGTTAGTAGATATTCTCTTGGTGTACACTGATGTTGCGCAGAGAGATTGGGATGCAATACTGCCCATTGTGACTTTCACATGACGTAGGAAAGTGAAACACTACAAGTTTCACACTGTTCTTTTTGCTCCACGGTCACAAGGCCAAAATGACAATGGATACATTATTCCTGTTTCAATCAGACAATACTCAGGATAACCGCACACTCCATCACGACGGTCAAACAAGCAAGACAGCTGGCTTGCATATAGACCCTTGACACCCAGAAGAAAGACAGAGGACTATAATGCCAAGCAATGGCCATTAAGTTACAGCCTGGGGGACTTTGTACAGATTTTTATGCCTGTACAGAAAGTGGCACTACCTGAAAAAGTTACTAAAACACTACTTTGGGTCATACTGTATCCTTTTTTGTTTGTCAGACATTACATATGAAGTCATGGATTATGACTTTTAGACACGAAGATAAACACACAGACAAATCATCAATGTCCTCAGTATGAAGGCCTACTACAGTCCATACACACAGTGGTTCTGTAGGATATGCGGTCGAGATAGGAAAATAGTGGAACAGGAGGGGAAAATTGCTGCCCTTCACGCACAGTTAGAGCAGGCTAGGGAAGATCTGAACAGGTTAAGGAGGGAGAAGGGTAAAGAGAGGTGGGAAGAGGCAACAGGTAATAGGAGTAACATACCTAGAACTTTGTGGTGAATGTGAAGAGTAAGTTTAACCTGTTGCTTCAGTTAGAAGCTTATGCGCCTCAGACAGAGGTAGGTGTAGAGACGGCACAACAAACTTTCAGTAAAAAATTGAATAAGAATGTAGGGAAGTCAGCAAAGAGAAAGAAAGTTTTGTTGTTAGGTAGTTCACATGCCAGAGGTGTAGGCCAACTTTTGCAGGACCAGTTAGGATCAGAATACCAGGTCACAATTTTTTTTAAACCAAGTGCTGGTCTGGGTCAGGTGACAGAGGATTTAGGTTCACTCTATAAAGATTTTACCAAGGAAGACACTGTGGTTATTCTGGGTGGGCCGGGCAGTAGTATCGACAGAGATCCTGGGTACAATATAGAGTGTGACCTGGCAAAGATTGCATCAGCAATGAGACACACAAGTGTTGAGTTTGTGTCTCTTCTGAGATGCCATGACCAACCTCATTTAAACTCTTCTGTTGGGAGAGTTAATTTGGAGTTGGAACGGCTGCTTGGGTCGGGTGCGGGGACACATATTGGTTTGGTTCCTGTTAATTCTCTCAGTAGGTGGGATTATACTAGACACGGCCTACACCTCAACAGGAAAGGGAAGGGTAAACTGGCTGGGCTAATACAGGAAATGTAAGGGAGGGAGGCACTGCCATGAGTGGTAATATACCAGTGGTCGGTCATAGGTGTTGGAACAGCACCCTTTTTAGTAGGTAGGACAGAACGAAGTCAAGTCCTGAGAGAAGTAAAGATTGAAACAAACCTTCAGTTTAATAAAGAAATTAAACAGCATAATCCTGGCACATTGGATCAGCAAACTCAGCTGTTGGTTAAAAATTTACAGCAATCAGCAGAAATTTTATTTTCACCCGATTTCATCTTGGTAAATGTGAAATGCCAGCTATCTTTAGTGCATCAAAATATTTGAGGGTTTAGAAGTAAAATTAATGAACTACTTATGTGCATTGATGAATTAAGAGTCCTCGAACCCAGTTGATATAATCTGCCTCTCTGAACATCATGTGACCACTGGTATAGATATGTTAAACCTTACAGAATTTAAGTTAGCCTCCTACTTCTGTAGACAAACGATGGAGAAAGGAGGAGTTGTCCCACTTGTTAAAAACAGTTTTAAATTTAAGAATATTGACATTAATAAAGTTTGCTTAGAGCAGCACTTAGAGGCATGTGCAACAGAGATAGAATTTCATAATAGGTTCTTTATAATAGTAGCCATATACAGAGCACCTTCAGGAAATTTCAACCTGTTTATAAACAGTCTTGAAGATTTATTATCTCATCTAAAATTAAAAAACAAAGAACTAGGGGATGCTGGTGATTTTAATATAGATGTCCTGAAAAACACTGTCAGTGAACAGTTACTGAAATCAGTTACATTGTCATTCAATTTAATTTCTACTGTAAATTTCCCAGCTAGGGTATACAAATGATCTAAGACTGCCATTGATAATATATTTATAGACAATTCTAGACAACTAAGCCACATTATAAAACCAGTAGTAAATGGGCTATCTGGCCATGACATGCAACACCTAACATTAAAGTTTGAAAATTGTCAGATTAGAGATTAGATTAGATTAGATTAGATTAATACTAGTTCCATGGATCATGAATACGATATTTCGTAATGATGTGGAACGAGTCGAATTTTCCAATACATGACATAATTAGGTTAATTTAACAACATGCTTAAGTTAATATAACAACTTTATTTTATTGTGTTTTTTGTTTTTCTTTATTTTTTATTTTTATTTTTTATTTTTTTTATTTTTTTTTTTTTTGTTTTTTTTTTTTTTTCTTAATTTATATCTAAAAATTCCTCTATGGAGTAGAAGGAGTTGTCATTCAGAAATTCTTTTAATTTCTTCTTAAATACTTGTTGGTTATCTGTCAGACTTTTGATATTATTTGGTAAGTGACCAAAGACTTTAGTGCCAGTATAATTCACCCCTTTCTGTGCCAAAGTTAGATTTAATCTTGAATAGTGAAGATCATCCTTTCTCCTAGTATTGTAGTTATGCACACTGCTATTACTTTTGAATTGGGTTTGGTTGTTAATAACAAATTTCATAAGAGAGTATATATACTGAGAAGCTACTGTGAATATCCCTAGATCCCTAAATAAATGTCTGCAGGATGATCTTGGGTGGACTCCAGCTATTATTCCGATTACACGCTTTTGTGCAATAAATACTTTATTCCTCAGTGATGAATTACCCCAAAATATGATGCCATATGAAAGCAATGAGTGAAAATAGGTGTAGTAAGCTAATTTACTAAGATGTTTATCACCAAAATTTGCAATGACCCTTATTGCATAAGTAGCTGAACTCAAACGTTTCAGCAGATCATCAATGTGTTTCTTCCAATTTAATCTCTCATCAATGGACACACCTAAAAATTTGCAATATTCTACCTTAGCTATATGCTTCTGATTAAGGTCTCTATTTATTAATGGCGTCATACCATTCACTGTACGGAACTGTATGTACTGTGTCTTATCAAAATTCAGTGAGAGTCCGTTTACAAGGAACCACTTAGTAATTTTCTGAAAGACAGTATTGACAATTTGATCAGTTAATTCTTGTTTGTCAGGTGTGATTACTATACTTGTATCATCAGCAAAGAGAACTAACTTTGCCTCTTCATGAATATAGAATGGCAAGTCATTAATATATAATAAGAACAACAAAGGACCCAAGACTGACCCTTGTGGAACCCCATTCTTGATAGTTCCCCAGTTTGAGGAATGTGCCGATCTTTGCATGTTACGAGAACTACTTATTTCAACTTTCTGCACTCTTCCAGTTAGGTACGAATTAAACCATTTGTGCACTGTCCCACTCATGCCACAATACTTGAGCCTGTCTAGCAGAATTTCATGATTTACACAATCAAAAGCCTTTGAGAGATCACAAAAAATCCCAATGGGTGGTGTTCGGTTATTCAGATCATTCAAAATTTGACTGGTGAAAGCATATATGGCATTTTCTGTTGAAAAACCTTTCTGGAAACCAAACTGACATTTTGTTAGTACTTCATTTTTACAGATATGTGAAGCTACTCTTGAATACAATACTTTCTCAAAAATTTTGGATAAAGCTGTTAGAAGGGAGATTGGACGGTAATTGTTGACATCAGATCTATCCCCCTTTTTATGCAAAGGTATAACAATAGTATATTTCAGTCTATCAGGGAAAATGCCCTGTTCCAGAGAGCTATTACACAGGTGGCTGAGAATCTTACTTATCTGTTGAGAACAAGCTTTTAGTATTTTGCTGGAAATGCCATCAATTCCATGTGAGTTTTTGCTTTTAAGCAAGTTTATTATTTTCCTAATTTCAGAGGGAGAAGTGGGTGAGATTTCAATTGTATCAAATTGCATAGGTATGGCCTCTTCCATTAACAGCCTAGCATCTTCTAATGAACACCTGGATCCTACTATATCCACAACATTTAGAAAATGATTATTAAAAATATTTTCAACTTCTGACTTTTTGTTCGTAAAGTTTTCATTCAATTTGATGGTAATACTGTCTTCCTCTGCTCTTGGTTGACCTGTTTCTCTTTTAATAATATTCCAAATTGTTTTAATTTTATTATCAGAGTTGCTGATTTCAGACATGATACACACACTCCTGGATTTTTTAATAACTTTTCTTAATATAACACAGTAGTTTTTATAATTTTTGATAGTTTCTGGGTCACTACTCTTTCTTGCTGTCAGATACATTTCCCTTTTCCAGTTACAAGATATTTTTATACCCTTAGTAAGCCATGGTTTGTTACAAGGTTTCTTACGAGTATATTTAACTATTTTCTTGGGGAAGCAGTTTTCAAATGCATTTACAAAAATGTCATGAAATAAATTATATTTTAAATTGGCATCAGGTTCACGGTACACCTCATCCCAGTCTAACTGCTGTAGGCTTTCCCTGAAATTTGCAATTGTTAAATCGTTGACTGGACGTACTACTTTGGAGGACTGTTTAGTATTGCTGAATGGAGCTATGTCACATATTGTAACTAGCTGTACACCATGATCAGAAAGACCATTCTCAACAGGCTGAGCATTTATCTGGTTAAACTTACCTTGGTCTATAAAGAAGTTATCTATCAGTGAGCTGCTATCCTTTACCACCCGAGTAGGAAAATCAATAACGGGTGTCAAATTGAAAGAACCGAGTAATACTTCAAGGTCATTTTTCCTATTACCCTCTTTCAGAGAATCTTCATTGAAGTCCCCACAAATAATAATTTGCTTCTCCCTGTCTGACAGATAGCACAACAAGGAGTCCAAATTTTTCAGAAATAGATGAAAATTTCCTGATGGGGACCTATATACAGTTACAATTATAAATGTGCCTTTATTTAATTTAAGCTCACAGGCACATGCTTCTATATGTTTCTCTACACAAAACTTTTTTGTTTCTATACTTTTTGCACAATGATAACGTTTGACATATATGGCAACTCCTCCTTTCTCCATATTTTCTCTCATTACATGTGCAGAGAGCTTATATCCACTTACATTTACCTTATCCATATCAGTAACAATGTGATGCTCAGACAGGCATAGTATACCTATTTCATTCTCGGCTTCTAAATCTTCTAAACAAACCAGAAGCTCATCTACTTTATTCTTTAAACTCCCAATATTTTGATGAAATATACTTACATTATTTTTAATTATACTTTTATGAGAACCTTTCCTTATTCTAACATTTGCAGTACTCTCCTGTCTGAGTTTCTCATTGTGCTTAGGCCTAGTTCCTATACCAGTGGTCACACGGTGTTCAGAGAGGCAGATTATGTCAACTGGGTTGGGTGACTTTAATTCATCAATGCAATTACCTAGGACTGAGATACAACTTGGTGGAGATAAAATTTCTGGTGATTGGTGAAAATTTATAATTGATAGCTGTGATTGGTGATCCAATGTGCTAGAATTGTGCTGTTTAATTTCTTTCCTAAACTGAAGATTTGTTTCAATCCTGACCTCTCGTAGAACTTGACATCTTTCTGTCTTACCTATCCTAAAAAAGGTGCTGCTCCAACACCTGTAACCACTGGTATTTTACCATTCATGGCAGTGCCTCCCCCCCTTAAATTTCCTGCTATTACCCCAGCCAGTTTCTCCTTCCCTTTCCTGTTGAGATGTAGGCCGTGCCTGGTATAGTCCCACCTACTGAGATAATCAACAGGAACCACACCAATATGAGCCCCCGCACCCAACCCAAGCAGCCGTTCCAACTCCAAATTAACTCTCCCAACAGAAGAGTTCAAATGAGGCCGGTCATGGCGTCTCAGGACAGATACAAATTCAACATTGGTGTGTCTCGATGCCGACGCAATCTTTACCAGGTCACACTCTATACTGTACCCAGGATCTCTGTCGATGCTGTTCCCTGGCCCTCCCACAATAACCACGGTGTCTTCCCTGGTAAATCCTTTACAGAGTGAACCTAAATCCTCTGTCACCTGATCCAGACTAGCACTTGGTTTGAAAAAATTTGTGACCTGGTATTCTGGTCCTAATTCCTCCTGCAGAAGTTGGCCTACACCTCTGGCATGAGAACTGCCTAACAACAAAACTTTCTTCCTTTTCGATGACTTTCCTACATTCTTTTTCAATTTCCTATTGAAAGTTTGTTGTGTCCTGTCTACACCTACCTCTGCTTGAGGCTCATCAGTTTCTAACTGAAGCAACAGGTCAAACTTATTTTTGACATTCACCACAAAACTGTCAGACTTAGTTCTAGGCCTGTTCCTTCTGCTACCTGTTGCCACTTCCCACCTCTCTTTGCCCTTCTCCCTCCTTAACCTGTCCAGATCTTCCCTAGCCTGATCTAGCTCAGCCTGAAGGGCAGCAATTTTCCCCTCCTGTTCCACTATCTTCCTATCTCTGCTGCAAATCCTACATAACCACTGATGAGCCTGATCCACTTTCCCAACACCCACGCCACTGCAATCCCCCCAGTGAAAAAAACTACTACATCCATCACACCAAACCCCGGAACTAACAATTCTACGGCAAGTCAGGCACTTCTCACTCATGGGTAAAACATCTATCAGAACTGACTACAGAAGGCCGATAAAACAGTCAAAAACTGAGAAATTTTGGAGATTGCTCAAAGAAATTAATTGGATGGATGTTTGCAGCATCCAAGACACAAATGAAAAATACAAAACATTCATTAATAAAGTTAGCACCTTATTTGAAAATTGTTTTCCCCTGAAGGTAACTCAAATTAAGCAGAAGTCTAATAAGAGACCATGGATCACACAAGGGATAAAGCTATCATGTCAGACAAAAAGGAAACTATCTGATACGTAGGGACACCTTTGATACTAGCATTATAGCTCATTATAAAAATTGCTGCAAAATATTGAAAAGGTTATCCAGAAATCTAAACACCTGCATTATGAGAAGAAGATAAATACATCCAGCAATAAAATAAAAACAATATGGGATATAGTTAATTTAAACAAGTATTTTGTCTCTGTTACTGATAGCATGGGATTGTCAGGTTCAGTAAATAATGCAATGGAATATCTGAGACCAGTGCACAAAAGCAATCTCAGTAAAATGGAATTGACACTTACTTCACCCAAAGAAATAGAATCCATCACAAAGTCCTTGAAATCAAAGCATTCTAGTGGTTATGATAACATATCAACAAAGTTAATAAAAGAGTGTTCATGTGAGCTTAGTCATATCTTAAGTTATTTGTGTAATCAATCACTTGTCACAGGAACATTCCCAGACTGGATTAAATATGCTGGAGTTATACCTCTCCACAAGAAATGGGACAAAGAAATGCCATCAAATTACCGGCCGATCTCACTTTTTCCAGCTTTTTCAAAAATCTTTGAAAAGGTTATGTTCAAGCATCTACTTAAGCACCTTAGTGAAAATAACATACTGTCAAAGTCACAGTTTGGGTTTCTTAAGGGTTCTGATATTGATAAAGCTATTTACACTTACAGCAAAAATGTCCTTAATTAATTGGACAACAAATTAGAGGCAACTGGCATCTACATCTACATCCATACTCCGCAAGCCACCTGACTGTGTGTGGCGGAGGGTACCCTGAGTACCTCTATCGGTTCTCCCTTCTATTCCAGTCTCGTATTGTTCGTGGAAAGAAAGATTGTCGGTATGCCTCTGTGTGGGCTCTAATCTCTCTCATTTTATCCTCATGGTCTCTTAGCAAGTTATACGTAGGAGGGAGCAATATACTGCTTGACTCTTCGGTGAAGGTATGTTCTCGAAACTTTAACAAAAGCCCGTACCAAGCTACTGAGCACCTCTCCTGTAGAGTCTTCCACTGGAGTTTATCTGTCATCTCCGTAACGCTTTCGCGATTACTAAATGATCCTGTAACGAAGCGTGCTGCTCTTTGTTGGATCTTCTCTATCTCTTCCATCAACCCTATGTGGTACGGATCCCACACTGCTGAGCAGTATTCAAGCAGTGGGCGAACAAGCGTACTGTAACCTACTTCCTTTGTTTTCGGATTGCATTTCCTTAGGATTCTTCCAATGAATCTCAGTCTGGCATCTGCTTTACCGACGATCAACTTTATATGATCATTCCATTTTAAATCACTCCTAATGCGTACTCACAGACAATTTATGGAATTAACTGCTTCCAGTTGCTGACCTGCTATTTTGTAGCTAAATGATAAGGGATCTACCTTTCTATATATTCGCAGCACATTACACTTGTCTACATTGAGATTGAATTGCCATTCCCTGCACCATGCGTCAATTCGCTGCAGATCCTCCTGCATTTCAGTACAATTTTCCATTGTTACAACCTCTCGATACACCACAGCATCATCTGCAAAAAGCCTCAGTGAACTTCCGATGTCATCCACAAGGTCATTTATGTATATCGTGAATAGCAACGGTCCTATGACACTCCCCTGCAGCACACCTGAAATCACTCTTACTTCGGAAGACTTCTCTCCATTGAGAATGACATGCTGCGTTCTGTTATCTAGGAACTCTTCAATCCAATCACACAATTGGTCTGATAGTTCATATGCTCTTACTTTGTTTATTAAACGACTGTGGGGAACTGTATCGAACGCCTTGCTGAAGTCAAGAAACACGGCATCTACCTGTGAACCCGTGTCTATGGCCCTTTGAGTCTCGTGGACGAATAGCGCGAGCTGGGTTTCACACGACCATCTTTTTCGAAACCCATGCTGATTCCTACAGAGTAGATTTCTAGTCTTCAGAAAAGTCATTATACTCGAACATAAGTGTTCCAAAATTCTACAACTGATCGATGTTAGAGATATAGGTCTATAGTTCTGCACATCTGTTCAACGTCCCTTCTTGAAAACGGGGATGACCTGTGCCCTTTCCCAATCCTTTGGAATGCTACGCTCTTCTAGAGACCTATGGTACACCGCTGAAAGAAGGGGGGGGGGGGGGGGGGGGGAAGTTCCTTCACGTACTCTGTGTAAAATCGAACTGGTATCCCATCAGGTCCAGCAGCCTTTCCTCTTTTGAGCGATTTTAATTGTTTCTCTATCCCTCTGTCGTCTATTTCAATATCTACCATTTTGTCATCTGTGCGACAATCTAGAGAAGGAACTACAGTGCAGTCTTCCTCTGTGAAACAGCTTTGGAAAAAGACATTTAGTATTTCGGCCTTTAGTCTGTCATCCTCTGTTTCAGTACCATTTTGCTCAGAGAGTGTCTGGACATTTTGTTTTGATCCACCCACCGCTTTGACATAAGACCAAAATTTCTTAGGATTTTCTGCCATGTCAGTACATAGAACTTTACTTTCGAATTCATTGAACGCCTCTCGCATAGCCCTCCTCACACTACATTTCGCTTCGCGTATTTTTTGTTTGCCTGCAACGCTTTGGCTATGTTTATATTTGCTGTGAAGTTCCCTTTGCTTCCGCAGCAGTTTTCTAACTCGATTGTTGTACCACGGTGGCTCTTTTCCATCTCTTACGATCTTGCTTGGCACATACTCATCTAACGCATACTGTACGATGGTTTTGAACTTTGTCCACTGATCCTCAACGCTATCTGTACTTGAGACAAAACTTTTGTTTTGAGCCGTCAGGTACTCTGTAATCTGCTTTTTGTCACTTTTGCTAAACAGAAAAATCTTCCTACCTTTTTTAATATTTCTATTTACGGCTGAAATCATCGATGCAGTAACCGCTTTATGATCGCTGATTCCCTGTTCTGCGTTAACTGTTTCAAATAGTTCGGGTCTGTTTGTCACCAGACGGTCTAATATGTTATCGCCACGAGTCGGTTCTCTGTTTAACTGCTCAAGGTAGTTTTCAGATAAATCACTTAAAAAAATTTCACTGGATTCTTTGTCCCTGCCACATGTTATGAACGTTTGAGTCTCCCAGTCTATATCCGGCAAATTAAAATCTCCACCCAGAACTATAACATGGTGGGGAAATCTACTCGAAATATTTTCCAAATTATCCTTCAGGTGCTCAGCCACAACAGCTGCTGAGCCAGGGGGCCTATAGAGGCATCCAATTACCATGTCTGAGCCTGCTTTAACCGTGACCTTCACCCAAATTATTTCACATTTCCGATCTCCGTCAATTTCCTTCGATACTATTGCACTTCTTATCGCTATAAACACATCTCCACTTCACTGTCCAGCCTGTCTCTGCGGTATACATTCCAATCTGAGTTTAGGATTTCATTACTGTTTTCGTCTGGTTTCAGCCAACTTTCTGTCCCTAGTACTATATGGGCGTTGTGACCGCTTATTAATGACAGCAGTTCTGGGACCTTTCTATAGATGCTCCTGTAGTTTACTATTAGCACATTAATATTGTTATTCCCTGTTGCATTTTGCCTACTCCTACCTTGCCGCGTCTCAGGAGGCGTCTTGTCGGGCCTAGGGAGGGAATTCTCTTAATCAAAAAAACTCCCATGTGCACTCCACACATACTCCGCTACCCTTGTAGCCGCTTCCGGCATGTAGTGCATGCCTCACCTATTCAGGGGGACCATACATTTCTCCACCCGATAGCGGAGGTCGAGAAATTTGCACCCCAGATCTCCGCAGAATCGTCTGAGCCTCTGGTTTAAGCCTTCCACTCGGCTCCGAACCAGAGGACCGCGATCAGTTCTGGGAACGATACTACAAATAGTTAGCTCTGATTCCACCCCGCAAGCGAGGCTTTCCGCCTTCACAAATTCCGCCAACCGCCTGTATGGACTGAGGATGACCTCTGAACCCAGACGGCAGGAGTCATTGGTGCTGACATGAGCAACAATTTGCAGTCGGGTGCACCCAGTGCTCTCTATCGCCGCCGGCAGGGCCTCCTCCACGTCTCGGATGAGACCCCCCGGGAAGCAGACAGAGTGAACACTGGCCTTCTTCTCCGACCTTTCTGCTATTTCCCTAAGGGGCTCCATCACCCGCCTAAGTTGGAGCTCCCAATAACTAATAAACCCATCCCCCCGTGTGCCTGCTCGGACCTTGCTGAAGGAGCGGCCACATGTCCACTCACAGGCAGAGCGGGCGATGCTACACAGCCAGCCTCCACATTTACCCTCCGCCTCGTGCGCCGCAAACGCCGCTGAACCCGCCACTCCCCTTGGGGAGAGGGTGGCCCAACCACGCCCGGTACCCGCGAAGATGTCTCAACAGCGGGGACAGTGGGTGAAGCATGTAACACCTGGGGTGTACCATGTGACCTGTCAAAGGCATCTGACTGTGTGAATTACAGCATTTCTTTAAGTAAATTAAAATATTATGGTGTCACTGGTAGTGCTGCAAAGTGGTTTCAGTCATATCTTACTAATAGAAAACAAAGGGTGTCATTACGTAACACTTCAGCAGTAGGCAATCAGACATCATCTGACTGGGAAGAAATTACATGTGGTGTTGCTAAGGTTCCATACTAGGCCCACTACTGTTTCTTGTGTATATTGATGACCTGTCATCTGTTACATTACCAGATGCCAAGTTTGTCTTATTTGCAGATGATACAAACATTGCAACAAATAGTAAATCAAATATAAATTTAGAAAGGGCAGCTAATCAAATTTTTACTGACATTAATAAGTGGTTTGTAGTCAATTCACTGTCATTAAACTTTGAAAAGACCCACTATATGCAGTGCAGAACTTCCAAGAGATTTCCTTCAGGTGTGTGTATAAAATATGATGACATGGAAACAGGAGAAGTTGAGACTGTAAAATTCTTGGGCTTACAACTTTATTATAAATTCAGTTGGGAGCAACATACTAACGATCTGCTAAAGTGCCTAAACAAGTCTGTTTTTGCAATGCGAATGATGTCAGACATAGGAGATATAAATATAAAAAAAACGGGCATCTTTTGCTTATTTTCACTCCATTATGACATATGGTATCATATTTTGGGGTAACTCCACACACAAAAAAAAAAAAAAAGTACAGAAGCGTATAATAAGAGTAATGAGTACTGTAAATCCAAGAACATCACGTTGAAACCTATTCAAAGAATTGGGCATATTAACCACAGCTTCTCAGTATATTTATTACTGAATGAAGTTTGTTGTAAATAATACATCTCTTTTTCCAACTAACTGCTTAGTACACAGTATCAGTACTAGGAATAAGAACAATTTCCTGAAGATTTAAAATCACTTACTCTTGCCAAGAAAGGAGTCCAGTATTCAGCAACGCATATTTTCAATAAGTTACCAGCAACCATTAAGAGTTTAGTTCCACACAAGGCACAATTTAAACATAATTTAAAAGAATTTTTGGGGGCCAACTCCTCCTATTCCATCCACGAGTTTCTCAACAAGTGCAGTAGACCATTTTATTGAAAATTTATTATACTTTAATTTTTGACAATACTTCGTTGCAACAGCTGAGTGAATGATGGATGTATGGAAAGCAGATGTAAGTCTTAAGTCTGTAAATATTGGAAGTTTAATTTTAAATCTTGTACATAATCTGACTGTTCTTAACTGAGGATCACTGAAATGAATAATTTACTTTATTTTTTGACAATACTTGGTTGTAATAGCCAAGAAACTATCAAATGCCCGAATGATGGATTTAATGAAAGCAGATGTAAGTATTAAACCTGTAAATATTAGAAGTTTAAATTTAATTCATGTACATAATTTTACTGTTTATTGACTGCAGGTCATTAAAATTAATGAAACTCAAGTTTTTCTAATTACATTTTTGTAATGTGTTTATCTGACATGTTCCACACCCAGGAGGATTCCCTCTTTTATGGGTCGCTGGAATGAATAGTTAATCTAATCTAATCTAATCTTTTCCCACATTATTTCTGCACGAGTAAGCTGCTAGAACGTAATCTTTTATAAATAACTCATCTAAGCCCGTGGTTATGTGGTGCTCAGACAGGCACAGGATGTTGGTCATTCCATGTCAAATCAATGCAGAAAAAGACTCTTTCCTACCTTACCATCACAGATTTTCTTGAAATTTGGCACAGGTGTACTGTTGATATAGACTTAGAAAATTATGAAATTTTACTGAGACATGTCAACTCATTTCTGAATTACAGAGCTGGAAAGTTATCATAAATGGGACCAAAAACAGGGAACAGCAGTTTTTAGAATTGCTACAGAAGCTTTCCTATTGTAGTTACAGACCTGGGATGCATATCACTTTACAGCATTTTCGTGCCCTTTCCTGTGGCATACGGTATTTTGAGAGTTAATAAAAGAAAATTCTTTTCAAAACAAAACTTAAAATTTTAATTTAATTTTTTTCGAAATTACGTATTTTAAAACTTCCAAATGTATTCCACGAGTAGCAGGTATTATTGTAAACACGCGACAGAATATAAATATGGGATGATAATTTCTTCATTGTTAAAAAAATGAAGACTGAAGATCTATTTCCAATAATTTGACTATGTACTCATATTAATTATTGCAACAGTATTAGTATTGACATTTTCACAAAATTAAACACGAACACAGTTGTAAAAGATTAGAGTTGTGGCGCCGATGAAATCGACACCGACATCAATACGCATTCATCTTTGGACTCTGAGCATTATCTTTGGCTGTTCCGCCACGTTAGGTTCAGTTCTTTGTAATCCTTAGATATGTTAAGGTTATTAAATGAACTATTGTTAAATGGGGGTCATTATTGGTGCAACCGACCCGGTAATCCTCCTCACTGGTGACCCCGAGTTGTAACGTCTTCCGTTTTCGCCGTTTTACCGTGTCCACGACCCCCGCGTCTGTTATTTTCGCTTGTATTACATCGACACCGCAGTCGAACGGTGACTTCGGCCCAGCACCTAATGCCGAATTTTGTGATACAGATGCATCGTGTTGCGGGCAATGTACACCCGCCAGGACTGCAACACGATGGCTCTCACACGTCGATTACGACGATTTTGCCGGACATTTTCGAGCCTGCAACAATAAGTGATATTAGGACTGCGCACGACTCCGGCTATCGAACGCCTCTGTTCCCACCACGTGTGCCCTCCCCCGTCGACTGTGCAGTTACCTCTTCCAGATCTCCGTGCAGTGCGGGACCGATGCCGATTTCTGCAAATGCTTCATTGGACGACCTACCACTGCCAGGACAATGATTTGCCACACCGCAATCCGTGCAGTACCATGCAGATACCTGCCATGTGGCCGGAACTGCTTTGTTCACAGGTCTATCTCCTCAGCATCCGACCATGTCCGTGCCTGCCTCGGTTCAGCATCGGCACAAACCTTCCTGCTTCGATACCTCGGCCTGCAACAGGAACAATAACTTGTTATCTGTGCCCGACCTCTACCTCCGTCCCACAGCTACGCCTCAGTGCTTTGTGCCACGACATTCACCTTATCCGCACACCGTTTTGAGTAGAGTGACTACGAACAGTGAACATTCACACATTCCGTCCCACGTTCGACATCATTTCCCAATCTGTGGACTTATGGACAGCCCACACCTCCGCAGCCTCCCTGCAACACAGGTGGCCCCAGCTCTGATCATAAGTCGAGCTTTCCACAGACTAACACACGTTCTCAAACTTTGAACTTTTTCTCACCTGTCGCCCCCACCCCCGCGCTGGCTCCAGTCGAGCTTCCGCTACTGTTCTCGGCACATCTCGGTGCCTCATCCGCGTCGGTCTTCCGCGACGCGTCAATCCGAACACACTTGCAATGTGCTGAGCTTCCACAACCGCAATCGACACATTACGGTGTCTCACCTGCTCCGGCCTTCTGCGTCACGATGGATCGCGCTCAACCACAACGTGTCGCCTTCACGCTGCCACCCAAACAGCCGTCGTTGCCACATCCCTTGGAGGCACACTCTCCTGGAATACTACAGCAACAACAGCTCGATTCAGGCAGTGCCCCGACGAACTCAACTTAACCTGTTCTTCCGAACATTCTACAACGCTTACCGACGCTGCCGCCGTTTAATCCCGACAGGGCAACAACCTGGTTCAAAATTGTGGACGAAGTGTTCGACCATTACAAACTCGACGAGTCAACTAGGTTTCTGTGCCTCATCACCCACCTTCACGCCCAGGACGACTCGATTGCTAACATGGTCGACACCCCGGACTCATCTACCCGGTACACTCTAGCCAAAAAGACAGTTCTACATCGGCTTGCACACTCAACAGAGGCAGCAATAAGGCAAGTGATCCACGTCAAGCAACTAGGCAACGACAAACCTTCCAAGCTCTGGAGATGGCTATGTGACCTGGTCAGCGCCGATCTATTCTCTGACACAGCTCTCCTCGCCATCTGGTCAGATAAACTATCTCCTCACATCCGCTCTGCTCTGGCTCAAAGGTCTCCTGAACCTGTCGAGCAGAGAATGACAATTGCTGACAAGCAACATGATGCATCACTGCTCTATTTCGCCAGCCACTGCCTACCTGGCAAGTCTCAGGTTCAGGCTCATCGCCCTGCGGCCGGACGCAGCCGGGGCCGTACTGTGCCGACCGTTCCGCACGCTCCTAGAAGCAGTATACAAGCTACTGAGACGTCACCGGCTCTGCCCACGGTCACGTCCCCTCCTGCAACCGAACCTGCTGCGGCCACCGAACCTCGGCCACTGCCACGGACAATGAACTTTACGAAGGAAATGCAACCGCACTACCCATACTGTTACTTCCACACATGGATTGGTGAAGCTGCACGGAACTGCAGACCAGCCTGCCACTTCCTGAACGCCAATCGCAGGTAGGTCCAGGTGCCGCCTCCTGCGCACAACATGACAGGCACCCCCCAGTCCTCCATTCTGTCTGGGAACGACTGGATGATTGTGGATGACTTTACATTAAAGACATTTCGTAGGGATACCTTTTCCTAGTGGACGCAGGCACCGATGTTTCGCTGCTGCCTATGTCCTTAGCGTCATCGAACATCCACCCTCATCATACTTCACTGCAAGTCGTGAATTCAACTAAACTAAAATGCTTGGGTTGAACTTCACACATCGTCTCATTCTCCGCAAAATGCAAACTCAAGTGGACTTTTTTAGTGTGTGAAATTGACGTACCTATACTAGGCATTGACTTCTTGCGACACCACAAGCTTTCACCGGACCTAGTGCGAAACACCGTGTTTCATCATCCGTCCAAGACTCATTTCCCATGTGCTCCGTCGAGCAACCCCCCCCCCCCCACCCCCACCCATGACACATAGGTCCAGGCTCATCTCATCCGTAAATGATCGTCTCTGTCGACAACGTTACAAAAAACCACGCACAAGAGCCTTGTCGAGCTTGAACACGTCTCTCGCCTACGCAAGGAAAACTTTGAGCTCTCCCTCCGGCTCCTCGAAACACAGCTACAGCTCTCCGATGCAACAAAGGAATTACAGACACTACAGCAAGGACAAAGCAAAGGTCAATGAGTGCGCCGAATCTGCTTGCAATCCCAGCAATCGAGTCTCCGTGTGTTTACGTCCCGCTACCCCTCGCAACTGTGCTATCAAGACTGCCATAACGTGTACTGACAGTTGTGCAGGGCCACACCCTCCTAACACAGCAGCGTTTGACACTCAGCCGGACACAAGTGCGCATGCGCGATGAGTGTCACGTGTTCCTGAACTAACGGCTCCTACCCTGCCCCTCACGGACAGCACCTCAATCTATGCAACTTTGGCTCCTGTGCGCTGCCGTGCGACCGTCAAAGACAGCACAAACTGTGCACTCGCACCAACCGTTTCACCCGCGACCGTGCTGCCACAGGCCGCGCCTTCAGACGATGGACTCACTAACAGCTCACGAGCTCTACCGAGCTCACCCGACCACGGTGCCACTGCTTCGGGCCGGCGGCCATCTTGTCACGTTGATTCCTGGGACACTTCACCGCCTTGGGTCCTGTCGGATCAGCAGAGTGGCTCCGAACACCAGGACCACGCCTCGCCTGCCCCGCCCACCACACACTGTAAACAAACTGCCTCCAGTGCCACTGGCAACATTTCTGTCGTCACCAACGGCACGGTTCACAAGCTTCACCTCACGCCAGGCCTCCGATCTCCAGTAAACCACGCTGACTTTGTTCCGAGCGCCTCTCCGATCTTAAAAGTCAGATTTCTGAACTACTAAGCTCCGGCGTCATTGAAGCATCTGCCAGTAGCTGGTGTACGCCCATACATATGACGCCCAAGAAATATGGGTCCTGGTGCATGTGCGGAGACTACCGTCGACTATACGCACGAACAATTATGGATACCTACCCCACACCCAACATTGCTGACTTTACCAGTTCCCTCGCAGGGGCAACCGCGTTCTCTGTCATTGATTGCAAACGGGCCTACCACCAGATCCCCATGGCACCTGAAGACATCCAGAAGACAGCAATCACCACCCCAGTCAGGTTATTTCAGTTTCAATTCATGCCCTTCAGTCTGAAAACCGCAACCCAGACCTGGCAACGCTTCATCAACAAAGTGCTATTCGACCTAAAATTCTGCTTTGCATATCTTTATGACATTCTTGTGTTCAGCTCCTCTGTCGAGGACAACATTCGACATGTGCAAACTGTTATGAACACTCTCGCGGCAGCAGGCATCAAGACCAACCAGGACAAATTGCAGCTACATCAACCCGCTGTCACTTTTCTTGGTTTTCGGGTCTCTGCCGACGGCATTTCACTGCCCCCTGAGAAAGGACAAACAATACTAAACCTACCCAGACCTTCACCATTCAAAGAGCTCCGGCACTTTCTGGGGACGGTTAATTATTATCGCCGACATCTACCTTGGGTTGCAGAGATTCAGGCTCCACTGACAGACGCCTTGGCAGGCACCAACACTTCTGGATCTCGGCCCGTTCCATGGACCCCTGCTATGACTGACTCTTTCACTGCCCTCAAAAAGCTCCTTGCCGAGGCCTGCACCATCGCACATCCTCATCCCAATGCGCAGCTTTTCATCACCACAGACACGAGTGATACTGCCATCGGCACTGTTCTTAGCCAGACAATCGACAGCCAAACTTCACCTCTGCAGTTCTTCACGCACAAGCTCACCAATGCACAACTGAAATATTCCGCGTTTGACAGGGAGTTGCTCGCAGTCTACGAAGCGATTAAGCATTTTAAGACTGACGTTGAGGGACGCCCTTTCTATGTTTTAATGGACCACAAACCCCTGGCTGTGGCCATTACAAACCCACCAACTGACCCGCCTCCTTGCCGCTATGGGACTTCATATCTCAGTTCACCACCGAGGTCAGACACATAAAGGGTGCTACAACAACGAGGAAACGCAAAACCTGATTTCAGACTCTACTTCTTCACGACACTTTGTCCGCACTACCTTCCCTGGCATTTCTGGTGAGATCTGGTGTGATGACAGTACAGGCACATTACGTCCCCTCATCCCAACCACGCTCCATCAAGCTGTCTTCAACGCATTGCATAATTTAGCCCACCCCGGTGTCGAGTGCATCCGCCCTCCTCGTAGCAGAGCGCTTTGTGTGGAGAAATGTCAACAAGGACTGCCAGCAATGGGCACGCTCCTGCATCGCGTGCCAATGGTGCAAAGTACACAAGCACACTTCACCCCCCCTCGGCACCTTTTCAATCCCTCCTGGGCATTTGCAGCATATTCATATTGACATTGTCGGCCCTCTCTCCCCCTCTAATGGCTTTCATTACGTTCTCTCGTCTATCGACCGAACAACTCGCTGGGTCGAGGCTGTTCCCCTCCCCAATATTACGGCAGCAACTGTCGCTCGAGCTTTTGTCGAGTCACGGGTATCGCGTTTCGGATGTCCAGCTATCATCACGACTGACCAGCGAAGACAATTTGAGTCGGTCCCGTTCAACGGGACTTATAACATTTGCGGCATCTGGCGCATCCATACCACAGCATATCACCCGCAAAGTAAGGGCTAGTTAAGCGCTGGCACCGCACTTTCAAGGTGGCTCTTCAATGCCAAGACACTCTATGGACGGAGGCCCTTCCCCTTGTGCTACTGGGCATTCGTGAAATCTATAAGGAAGACCTTAAAGGCACAATAGCCGAGTTTGTCTACGGCCAGAACATTGTTCTCCCTGGCGAACTCGTGAGCTCTTCCGCTTCTGTCCTGCAGTCTGACTTACCTCCCTTTGTGGACCGCATCAGACGTCACTTCATCAACCTCCATATCCCTCTGCCCGCCAGTCATTCCCGCCCTAAGGTTCACATCCCGAAATCTCTGGACAATTGCAAGTACGCCATGCTCCGAGATGACACTGTCCGTGCTCCCCTCCGACCTTCACATACTGGCCTGTACAGAGTTCTCCGGCGCTCAGGCAACACCTGTGACATTCAGATGAGAGATTCAGCTGTTACAGTCTCTCTCAACAGACTTAAGCCTGCTCATGTCGAGCCTTCTTCTACCCCCACCTTCAGGCCATGACCACGCCACTCACAGTCACGGCTCACGACGCTCTGACCAGTCCCTCCACATCCGACTTACACACTCGATCGAGTGACTTCCAGCTCCGATCGTCAAGCTCTCCTCGACCTTGCCCTCTACTCCAGTCTCGTGCACTCCATCGAGTGACCACGTGCTCCCCACGTCGAGCTTACCTACTATCACGCCCTCGCCTCCGGGCCCTTCGCCGGTCCCTTCGACCTCTTCACTGTCGCCTGCCTCACCCTGTCGAGGTTTCTCACGCCCCCCATCTTGAATGTGCCCTCGCTCGAGGTGTTTGTGCCTGTCCCCCCAGACATAATCCACGACGTCTCAATAATACTGCGTGATTATACACTGTTCGTCGTGTGTTTGTCTTCATCCAGTGCTCGTGACACAACCTCCGCCATTCCCTGCCACCTAGTGAAATGTGTTCCCCTCCCGCCCGACGTCGACCTGGATATGCTTTGTGTGTTCACCGTGCCCACCGGAGACATCGTGGTCGTCGCTCCGTTCCTTCCGCAAACCGCCAGCCTATCTGTTGCCGCACGACCAGCATGCCCAGTACGATGTCCGGCTCGCTTCAATGACTTCCAGGTTCGGTGGCCGAACCTTCCTTCACGACATCTACCCACACAGCTCCCCCACGACGCTGTCAAGCTGACCGTGGTCCAGCTGCCGCGGACCGCCCCTGCCGACGCCATAGTCACCCCCCCCCCCACAGTCTCTCAAGATTACTCTGTACTGATTGGGGGGGGGGGGGGGGGGGGCGGCGCCAATGAAATCGACACCAACATCAATATGCATTCATCTTTGGACTCTAAGCATTATCTTTGGCTGTTCTGCCATGTTCAGTTCAGTTCTTTGTAATCCTTGGATGTGTTAAGGTTAATAAATGAACTATTGCTAAATGGGGGTGATTATTGGCGCAACCAACCCAGTAATCCTCCTCAAAGGAAATAGTCCACAATACAACTAGCTATTAAGTAACAGGATCTGTTTATTATTTTAAGTTTAAAAATACTTCATTCATTTTATACACATCACTTTCAAGTAAAGTATAAGTTCTTCCATTAGGAGTTGCAGGATTTACTTTCACCAGAACATCCATTACTGATACCCACAGAATATCTGCATTTCTTTGATATGAGAAGGATGTAGGTGGCCCAGCTGGCACAAGAAAAATTATTTTTACTTCATCAAGTTGTTCATTTTTCTGTAAGACATACCCAAGCCACCAGTTTGCTTGATAGACAACAGTGATGGTGCCTGATATATCTTCTAATTTTAGTTTATCAGGAAATTGACAATTCCTTTTTGTGAAATTTTGAATCCAAGAAAAGTTTTTCATCAATATTTTTGTCCTAGTTTTTGGTATGAATGCATGATATTGATGCGTCCCTTTGATAGTCAATGCTTGTTCAAAGTAATTTTTCAAGGAACATTCTGATTCAACATAGTCTTCTTGAGCTGAATATGCAAAGTCTACATTGGTAAGGTTTTCTACTGCCCACTCAGAAAGTTGCAGTGGGGTTTGTATTTTGTTTTCATAGGGTCTTTGCAAACTTGTGCAAGTTGCCAGTCTCTTTACAGATCCTTCAACACTATCACAAGCCCCTTTTCCATGTTCTGTGGCAAAAAGTGGCACTCTGCTTCCTCTTTAAAATCTTCCTCATGGAAACAGAGGCTTAAGAAGTTCTTTTTGTCTTAATTCGGTAGCAAACCCATCTGAAAATAGAATAACTTTTTTGGAAGGTTTTGAAACTTGGCTGTCAGGAAAGCTATGAGTCTTTTTCAGAAAGTATATACAGCAACTATGTTGTACACTAGTGAATCAGAAGCAATTACATACCTAAGTTGTTCAACTTTGTTTTCGTCTTTGAAATTTATAACAATGGGATGGATTGTTAACTCTAGTTTTGTCCTGTGGTAATACTGAGCTTCATCTTGCAGAACTATTCTGCAATTTTCAGAAAAATCCCATGTGACAATGAATTTCGATTCTTTCAGATTTTCTTTCGTGCAGTTAAGAAAATATCCCTGCTGCTTGGCAATAAAGTCATGCTGAACCACAGAGGAGAATTTGATGCACAATAAATCAATAAACTCTTCTGAATCTTTTCCAAAGTCTCTAGGAGTCAATTGTCAACTGAAGCCCACAGGTCAAATTGTAGTTTTTCATCTGAATTTTCAGCAAAGGATTCTTTCAAAATTTTATGCATCTCAGTTCCACCTGAATAGTAAGCACATTTCCCCATGCTGCAATCAATAGATAATGAGATACAAAATGCTTTTGCAAGGCACTGCTTGTAATGTTGAATTTTACCTCTTGTTACAGTTTTCAATTTGGTATTTTCTATCATTAGTTTCGGAGTTTGGTGATCTGTGCGCACACAAACAGTGTGTGTGCCACTTTGATCATTTATCATACAATGTCACATCTGAATTCAGCAAATTTAGATAAACCTATTTTTATGTTGGAAAACTTATCTTAAAAATTGTTGTACGCTTCTTTATGGTTACACAGTGAGTCTTTTCGAAAACTTTGATTTACTGCCACCTGATTCAGTAACTGTCACACAGTCTTTAATACCTGCCATAGCCTTACTACCTACATCATCTTCAAAAAACGAATGTACAATACCCACTGTCTTTATTGGAAAGCTTTCCCCTTGTTTTAAATGTAGACTTTCCAAAAAGCCTTTTTCTTTCAGAATTATTTTTCACTGCCTGGCCATGTAGTTTGGAACATTAAATTCATGCACTATCTCTCTAATGCTCCAGTTATCAGGTAAACATGTTAGAAGCATTAGCCTTTTCATTCTACTCATACAACTGGAAAACTTATTTTTCATTTTTTACAACTTTATATTTATCAACATCACTATCACTTTCTGATGACAAACTTTCACCAGAAGAAGAAAAGAGTTTATGTTTCATAGTTATGGAAATTTTTCTTAGTCTGATGTATTTCATTTTTCTCTTAGCAATGGGAATCTCTGAAGTACTTATAAATTCTGTATCACTGTGCAGAAATGTTTCTGGGTGAGAATTATCCATGTTCACCATGTTCATTGCTTAGGGACAGTGCATTTGATGACACAGTCATTTCCTTCCTACATTTATCACAGATTTTTGAACCAGTGACTATCTGCGGATTTAATCCAGACATCCATAATGTGACATTTCTGAGTTTTCTGTTGTCTTTAACAAAGTAACACATTGCAACACTCTATTCTCAGTGTGTGTGTTTCCATCTTGAGGGACAATGTGTCAGTGTCCATCTCGATGGGAGTGAGTGGGGGACACTCAAACACACTTAATGTTCAAGTATAAAATCACTTGTTAAAAATTAACAAGTAACTTACATTTTCATTATTGATTTTAAGTCACTTTATAGCTTCCAATAACACCTTGTTCTACTGAAGCACTAAATATTTAACCTAAACAGTAAGTTATCTTTAACATCAGTTCAAAACGAACTAGGAATACATCCACTCAGGAAGGGCTGTACTCACTCCACAACAGTGAATATTGTTATAACACAGAAATAGAGCATTGCTCACTTCCGCAGATTTAACCTTAAAATACCCTATATATGCCTCCTGGGTGGTGCTAATTGAGTAACAGTGATTACAGGCAGCCAGACTATCCATAGGATCTCCTGGCAATGACATATCAACTAAATAGCAGAAACTTCTTTTCAGAGCCCATTAACAAGAAACATTGGACCAACTATCAGACTCCTTGAATTGAATATCAAAAGCATTAGCAGGGCAAAGTGTGACTACCTGTCAAAATTTTTGCTGGGCAACAATATCAATGCCATTGCCATTCAGGACTCTCGCGTTTCCAGCGAAGAAATATTCCGAAGCCGAGGTCGAGGTCGAATTCCTCGAATATTCTGCACTTGGTGTAACTTACCATGAGGTGTATGGAATTTCTATGTACGTCTGTAACAACATAAATGAAGCTTCACCGATTTCTGTAAGTGTGGAGGCAGATATATATACAGACGTCATTAAATTGCATGGTATTACTATTACAAATGTTTACAAACCACCCAAAACAACACGGCCCGATTTTGTCATACACACAGCAGAATGTCCTGAAATTTACACAGGAGACTTCAGTAGTCACCATGAACTTTGGAAGTACTCTCCGAATGATGAAAATGAGAGCACGCTTGCAGAATGGGTTGAAGAGAATAATCTTCATCTCATGTTTGATGCCAAAGATCAAGGCATTTTCAGGTCAGCTGCTTGGCGCAAGGATTCAGATCCTGACTTATGCTTTGTTAGCTGCAATGAAAGTGGCTTTTCCATCAATGCCACAAGAAAACTGATAGATGTCTTTCCTCACAGCCAACACAGACCTGTAATAATACAAATTGGTTGCACAGTTCCTGTCATACGATCAAATCACACATGCCTGATGGAATTTCCAGAAAGCTGACTGGATGAATTTTTCAATGGAACTGGATAAGACCATTTGCTGGATCTCTCCATCACATAAGAACTATCAACACTTCACTGGTGCAGTGACAGTAACAGCTAAAAAGTGTATGCCAAGAGGATAGCAAAAAGAATATGTTCCAGGATGGAATGATGAAAGTGAAACACTGTACAAACACTTCCAGCGAAGTGGTGACCCAGAAATAGCTACGGAACTATTGTCCAGCTTGGTTACGTCTCTGAGGTAGAAATGGGCAGAAACAGTCAAAAATATGGACTTTCCCCACTCGAGCAGGGAAGCAAGGAGTCTTCTGAGAAAACTGCAAGGAAGTGCACCGGCATGCAGAAAAGATTCTGAAGTAACACCAGACAAAATTGCTTCCTACATCATTACTACCTCAAGAGTGCCTCCCGACAAGAAGCTTACAAGACATATCAGATGATAGCTTCGTGACCTGAAAAATAGGGCATCTTCCTCATCTGAGTATGCCCATCCCACCACAGTTTCAGACATTGTCTATAATTTAATCTAATCTAATCTCTACTGAAGGACATCAAACCTGTTAAGGCACCTGGATTCAATGTTATCCATTAAGAATTCCTGATAAATATAGGAGGAGAAGCTAAGAAATGGGTGACAGAATTCTTTACTGACATCCTGCTGACTGTTCAACTTCCATTGGAGTTTAAAAAGGAGAAGATAATATCTGTTCTGAAACCTGGCAAACCCAGCAACACGGTAGAAAGCTATCGCCCTGCTGCCCTACTTAGCTGCTGCTACAAGCCTTTTGAAAGGCTAGTATATAACAGAATAAGTAGTGCTATCCTAGAGAATGTTTCAGTTGATCAGGCAGGCTTCAGACCAGGGCTTAGCTGCTGCAACCAAATATTGTATCTCACATCCTTCACAGAGTCAGGGTATCAAATGAAGCAGAAAACATCTGTGACGTTTGTCGATCTAACTGCTGCCTTCGACACTGTGTGGAGGGAAGGCCTTATCTACAAATTTCTCCACATCGTGCCCTGCAGAACAATGGTTCGAATGGTCAATAGCACGCTAAGGAATCGGAAGTTCCAGGTAATCACTGGACCCAACATAAGTAAGTAGAGAAAGCTAAACAACGGATTGCCCGAAGGTTCAGTTCTCTCACCATTACTGTTCAACATATATCTATCTGATCTACCTGACACTTCAACCAGAAAATTCTGCTATGCCGATGACCTGGCTCTAGCTGTACAACACCAGGAAATGAAGACAACAGAAGAGATTCTAACCAATGACCTGTCTGTATTAGACAATAAATCTGGAGACTCCTACCCAGTGTGAGTAAAACACAAGTGTGTTGCTTCCATTTAAATAATCGGTTGGTGAACATAAAACTAGAAGTAAGTTTCAGAGGCAGAATTCTTTGTCATAAATGGAACCCAAAACATCTTGGTGGCACCCTGGACCGCACACTATGCTTCAAACAACACCTTCACTTAGCTCAAAAGTTGAGGACTCTAAGCCATATCCTCCATATGCCATACGGAACTACCTAGGGATCTTCAGCAAACACCTTGCTATCTTCAGCTCTGGGTTTGGTGTACTCAAGTGCGGAGTACTGTGCACCTGTTTGGATGAACAGTCATCGTACAAGGTTTGTTGACACCCAGTTGAATACAACAATGAGCATAATATCTGCCACAATCAGATCTACTCCAGTTTATTGGCTTCCACTGTTAACCAGTATAACAACTCCCGATCTACGCAGATGTACTGCCCTTATTAGGGAATTCCACAAGATCTCCACGAATTCTAACCTACCTGTGCATAGTTACCTGCCCCTTTTAAATCTTAAGAGACTGAACTCGTGTCATCCAACTGTGAGATGTTGCTGACATGGTTGCTAAGTACTTCAAACCCCCTTGAAGTATGGAACAGTCTATGGGAAGCAGTGACAGATGTGTGCCTGCATAACATCATCTCAGGTACTAAACTTCCAAGTGGATTTGACCTATCACGCAAGACCTGGACTACCCTCAACAGAATCCGCACCGGTCATGGCCAATGCAGGGATGCTCTCTTTAAGTGAAAGAAGCTGCCTAATCCAGCCTGTGAATATATATAATGTGACTTACCAAATGAAAGTGCTGGCAGGTCAACAGACACACAAACAAACACAAACATACACACAAAATTCAAGCTTTCGCAACAAACTGTTGCCTCATCAGGAAAGAGGGAAAGACGAAAGGATGTGGGTTTTAAGGGAGAGGGTAAGGAGTCATTCCAATCCCGGGAGCGGAAAGACTTACCTTAGGGGGAAAAAAGGACGGGTATACACTCGCACACACACACACATATCCATCCACACATATATTTTTTCCTACGTGGAATGTTTCCCTCTATTATAACTATATATATATATATATATATATATATATATATATATATATATATATATATATATATATAGGGAAACATTCCACGTGGGAAATATATGTGTCTGTATTAGCCATATGTTAAATAAATAAAAACAGCTTCAGCCTTTTTTTTACTAATGAAAAAATTATCATCCCAAACTTATATCTTGGCTTGTGATTAACAAGCCAACTACTACTACTCATGGTACAAATTTGGAAATTTCAAAGTATGTACTTTTTGAAACAAATTAAATTAAAATTTTAAATTTTCTTTTGAAAATAATTTTCTTATATTAACCTATATTTTATTGTAAGCCATTAGAAAGGGCATGAAAAATGATGTACAGTGGTATTCATCTCAGGTCTGTAGCTCAATTAGAAAAGCTTCTACAGCAATTCTAAAAATTGATGTTCCCTGTTTTTGGTCCCATTTATGATAACTTTACAGCTCTGTAATTTAGAAATGAGTTGACATGTCTCGATAAAATTTCAGATTTTTCTAAGTCTACGCCAACAGTACACCTGTGCCAGTTTGATACATCAATCCGTGTGACCTCTCTTTATAATGATCTTCAAACTGACTTGATATCTAGCTTTGTTCTGTGTTGTTATAATTTGTGATCATGAAGGGAATAAAGTATATCATTACAATAAAGTGGTGTTAAATGTAATTATTTTGCCATAATATCATTACTCGTCCCCCCCCCCCCCCCCCCCATGAACCATGGACCTTGCCGTTGGTGGAGAGGCTTGCGTGCCTCAGTGATACAGATAGCCATACCATAGGTGCAACCACAACGGAGGGGTATCTGTTGAGAGGCCAGACAAACGTGTGGTTCCTGAAGAGGGACAGCAGCCTTTTCAGTAGTTGCAGGGGCAACAATCTGGATGATTGACTGATCTGGCCTTGTAACACTAACCAAAACGGCCTTGCTGTGCTGGTACTGCAAACGGTTTAAAGCAAGGGGAAACTACAGCCGTAATTTTTCCCGAGGGCATGCAGCTTTACTGTATGGTTAATGATGATGGCGTCCTCTTGGGTAAAATATTCCGGAGGTAAAATAGTCCCCCATTTGGATCTCCGGGCGGGGACTACTCAAGAGGACGTCGTTATCAGGAGAAGGAAAACTGGCGTTCTATGGATCGGAGCATGGAATGTCAGATCCCTTAATCGGGCAGGTAGGTTAGAAAATTTAAGAAGGGAAATTGATAGGTTAAAGTTAGATATAGTGGGAATTAGTGAAGTTCGGTGTCAGGAGGAACAAGACTTTTGGTCAGGTGAATATAGGGTTATAAATACAAAGTCAAATAGGGGTAATGCAGGAGTAGGTTTAATAATGAATAAAAAATAGGAATGCGGATAAGCTACTACAAACAGCATAGTGAACGCATTATTGTGGCCAAGATAGACATGAAGCCCATGCCTACTACAGTAGTACAAGTTTATATTCCAACTAGCTCTGCAGATGATGATGAAATTGAAGAAATGTATGATGAAATAAAAGAAATTATTCAGATAGTGAAGGGAGATGAAAATTTAATAGTCATAGGTGACTGGAATTCGGTAGTAGGAAAAGGGAGAGAAGGAAACGTAGTAGGTGAATATGGATTGGGGGTAAGAAATGAAAGAGGAAGCCGCCTGGTAGAATTTTGCACAGAGCACAACTTAATCATAGCTAACACTTGGTTCAAGAATCATAAAAGAAGGTTGTATACATGGAAGAAGCCCGGAGATACTAAAAGGTATCAGATAGATTATATAATGGTAAGACAAAGATTTAGGAACCAGGTTTTAAATTGTAAGACATTTCCAGGGGCAGATGTGGACTCTGACCACAATCTATTGGTTATGAACTGTAGGTTAAAACTGAAGAAACTGCAAAAAGGTGGGAATTTAAGGAGATGGGACCTGGATAAACTGAAAGAACCAGAGGTTGTACAGAGTCTCAGGGAGAGCGTAAGGGAACAAATGGCAGGAATGAGGGAAAGAAATACAGTAGAAAAAGAATGGGTAGCTTTGAGGGATGAAGTAGTGAAGGCAGCAGAGGATCAAGTAGGTAAAAAGACGAGGGCTAGTAGAAATCCTTGGGTAACAGAAGAAATATTGAATTTAATTGATGAAAGGAGAAAATATAAAAATGCAGTAAATGAGGCAGGCGAAAAGGAATACAAACGTCTCAAAATGAGATTGACAGGAAGTGCAAAATGGCTAAGCAGGGATGGCTGGAGGACAAATGTAAGGATGTAGAGGCTTATCTCACTAGGGGTAAGATAGATACTGCCTACAGGAAAATTAAAGAGACAAAAGAGAACCACTTTTATGAATATCAAGAGCTCAGATGGAAACCCAGTTCTAAGCAAAGAAGGGAAAGCAGAAAGGTGGAAGGAGTATATAGAGGGTCTACACAAGGGCGATGTACTTGAGGACAATATTATGGAAATGGAAGAGGATGTAGATGAAGATGAAATGGGAGATATGATACTGCGTGAAGAGTTTGACAGAGCACTGAAAGACCTGAGTCAAAACAAGGCCCCTGGAGTAGACAACATTCCATTAGAACTACTGATGGCCTTGGGAGAGCCAGTCATGACAAAACTCTACCATCTGGTGAGCAAGATGTATGAAACAGGCGAAATACCCTCAGACTTCAAGAAGAATATAATAATTCCAATCCCAAAGAAAGCAGGTGTTGACAGATGTGAAAATTATAGAACTATCAGTTTAATAAGTCACGGCTGCAAAATATTGCAAAATACTAACGCGAATTCTTTACAGACGAATGGAGAAACTAGTAGAAGCCGACCTTGGGGAAGATCAGTTTGGATTCCGTAGAAATATTGGAACACGAAAAGGAATACAAACGTCTCAAAAATGAGATTGACAGGAAGTGCAAAATGGCTAAGCAGGGATGGCTGGAGGACAAATGTAAGGATGTAGAGGCTTATCTCACTAAGGGTAAGATAGATACTGCCTACAGGAAAATTAAAGAGACCTTTGGAGAAAAGGAAGAATTGGAACATGAGAGTGCAAGGGAACAGTAGAACAACCATAGACAATATTTTTGTTCATTCGTCATTATTAGAAGGGCATTCTGTTAGCAAAAAGGTGAATGGCCTTTCAGATCATGATGCACAAATTTTAAGTCTAAAAGATTTTTGTGCTGCAACACATGTTAAATATAGTTACCAACCTTTTAGGAAAGCTGATCCAGTTGCTGTACAGACTTTTGTAAACCTTATCAAGGAACAAGAGTGGCAAGATGTTTATACTGCTGATACAGTAGACGATAAATATAATGCTTTCCTCAAGACTTTTCTCGTGCTCTTTGAAAGTTGCTTTCCGTTAGAACATTCAAAACAGGGTACTAGCACAAACAGGCAGCCTGGGTGGCTGACTAAAGGGATAAGAATATCTTGTAGAACAAAGTGGCAACTATATCAAAACGTTAGAAACAGTCACAATCTAAATGCAGCAGCCCATTACAAACAGTATTGTAAGGTGCTTAAAAAAGTTATTAGGAAGGCAAAAAGTATGTGGTATGCAGATAGAATAGCTAAGTCTCAGGATAAAATTAAAACCATATGGTCAGTCGTAAAGGAAGTGGCTGGTCTGCAGAGACAGGTCGAGAATATGGAATCAGTGCGTAGTGGGGATGTCCGTGTTACTGATAAGTCGCATATATGTACAGTACTTAATAATCACTTTCTGAATATAGCAGGTGAACTAAATAGAAACCTAGTCCCAACAGGGAATCATATAGCGCTCTTAGAAAAAAGTGTTCCGAGACTGTTACCTGAAATGCTCCTCCATGATACTGACAAGAGGGAGATTGAGTTAATAATTAAATCACTAAAGACCAAGAACTCTCATGGATATGACGGGGTATCTAGCACAATACTGAAGTATTGTTCCACGTATGTTAGCTCAGTACTTAGCCATATCTGTAACTTTTCCCTTAGGAGTGGTCGGTTTCCTGACCGATTAAAGTACTCTGTAGTGAAGCCACTTTATAAAAAGGGAGACAGGGATAATGTTGACAATTATAGACCTATTTCTATGCCATCGGTGTTTGCTAAAGTTATCGAGAAGGTTGTATATACAAGGTTACTGCAGCATTTAAATTCACATAATTTGCTGTCAAATGTACAGTTTGGTTTTAGAAATGGCTTAACAACTGAAAATGCTATAGTCTCTGTTCTCTGTGAGGTTTTGGACGGATTAAATAAAAGGTTGCGAACGTTAGGTGTTTTCTTTGATTTAACGAAGGCTTTTGACTGTGTTGACCACAAAATATTACTGCAGAAGTTGGAACATTATGGAGTAAGGGGAGTAGCTTACAATTGGTTCGCCTCATACTTTAAGAACAGAAAGCAGAAGGTAATCCTCCACAATACTGAGAGTGGTAATGATGTTCAGTCCCAATGGGGCACTGTTAAATGGGGCGTTCCCCAAGGGTCGGTGCTGGGGCCACTGCTGTTTCTTATTTATATAAATGATATGCCTTCTAGTATTACAGGTGATTCAAAAATATTTCTGTTTGCTGATGACACCACCTTGGTAGTGAAGGATCTTGTGTGTAATATTGAAACATTATCAAATAATGTAGTTCATGATATAAGTTCGTGGCTTGTGGAAAATAATTTGATGCTAAATCACAGTAAGACTCAGTTTTTACAGTTTCTAACTCACAATTCAACAAGAACTGACATTTTAATCAGACAGAATGGGCATGTTATAAGCGAGACGGAACAGTTCAAGTTCCTAGGCGTATGGATAGATAGTAAGTTGTTGTGGAAAGCCCATGTTCAGGATCTTGTTCAGAAACTAAATGCCGCTTTATTTACCATTAGAACAGTATCTGAAATAAGTGACATTTCAACACGAAAAGTAGTATACTTCGCATATATTCATACGCTTATGTCATATGGTATTATTTTTTGGGGTAATTCTTCTGATTCAAAAAGGGTATTTTTGGCTCAAAAACGGGCTGTTCCAGCTATGTATGGTGTAATTTCGAAAACCTCTTGTCAACCCCTATTCAATAGTCTGGGGATTTTGACATTGCCCTCACAGTATGTATTTTCTTTAATGTCGTTTGTTGTTAGCAATATTAGCTTATTCCCAAGAGTTAGCAGCTTTCACTCAGTTAATACTAGGCAGAAATCAAATCTGCATGTGGAATGCACTCCCTTGACTCTTGTGCAAAAAGGAGTGCAGTATTCTGCTGCATCCATTTTCAATAAGCTACCACAAGAACTCAAAAACCTTAGCAGTAGCCCAAACACTTTTAAGTCTAAACTGAAGAGTTTCCTCATGGCTCACTCCTTCTATTCTGTCGAGGAGCTCCTGGAAGAGCTAAAAAATTAAGCAAATTCCAGTGTTACATTCTTGATTTTCTTTATTTAAACTAACGACTTGTCGCCTGAATATGTTTCTTATATTTCATTTCATTCTGTTTCTACAATCGTGTTATAATTTCATGTATTGACTCGTTCCATGACCATGGGGACTTCTCCTAAATGTGGTCCCAAGGAACAATAAATAAATAAATAAATAAATAAATAAATACTGACCCTATGGCTTATCTTAGAAGCTAGATTAAGGAAAGACAAACCTACATTTCTAGCATTTGTAGACTTAGAGAAAGCTTTTGACTATGTTGACTGGAATACTCTCTTTCAAATTTTGAAGGTGGCAGGGGTAAAATATAGGGAGTGAAAGGTATTTACAATTTGTATAGAAACCAAATGGCAGTTATAAGAGTCAAGGGGGCATGAAAGGGAAGTAGTGGTTGGGAAGGGAGTGAGACAGGGTTGTAGCCTCTCCCCGATGTTATTCAATCTGTATATTGAGTAAGCAGTAAAGGAAACAAAAGAAAAATTCAGAGTAGGTATTAAAGTCCATGGAGAAGAAATAAAAACGTTGAGCTTCACCGATGACATTGTAATTCTGTCAGAGACAGCAAAGGACTTGGAAGAGCAGTTGAACGGAATGGACAGTGTCTTGAAAGGAGGATATAAGATGAACATCAACAAAAGCAAAATGAGGATAATGGAATGTAGTCGAATTAAGTCGGGTGATGCTGAGGGAATTAGATTACGAAATGAGACACTTAAAGTAGTAAAGGAGTTTTGCTATTTGGCAGCAAAATAACTGACGATGGTCGAAGTAGAGAGGATACAAAATGTAGACTGGCAATGGGAAGGAAAGCGTTTCTGAAGAAGAGAAATTTGTTAACGTTTCGTTTAGATTTAAGTGTCAGGAAGTCGTTTCTGAAAGTATTTGTATGGAGTGTAGCCATGTACGGAAGTGAAACATGGACGATAAATAGTTTGGACAAGAAGAGAATAGAAGCTTTCGAAATGTAGTGCTACAGAAGAATGCTGAGGATAAGGTGGGTAGATCACGTAACTAATGAGGAGGTGTTGAATAGGATTGGGGAGAAGAGAAGTTTGTGGCACAACTTGACTAGAAGAAGGGATCGGTTGGTAGGACATGTTCTGAGGCATCAACGGATCACCAATTTACACTCCTGGAAATGGAAAAAAGAACACATTGACACCGGTGTGTCAGACCCACCATACTTGCTCCGGACACTGCGAGAGGGCTGTACAAGCAATGATCACACGCACGGCACAGCGGACACACCAGGAACCGCGGTGCTGGCCGTCGAATGGCGCTAGCTGCGCAGCATTTGTGCACCGCCGCCGTCAGTGTCAGCCAGTTTGCCGTGGCATACGGAGCTCCATCGCAGTCTTTAACACTGGTAGCATGCCGCGACAGCGTGGACGTGAACCGTATGTGCAGTTGACGGACTTTGAGCGAGGGCGTATAGTGGGCATGCGGGAGGCCGGGTGGACGTACCGCCGAATTGCTCAACACGTGGGGCGTGAGGTCTGGTCTCCACAGTACATCGATGTTGTCGCCAGTGGTCGGCGGAAGGTGCACGTGCCCGTCGACCTGGGACCGGACCGCAGCGACGCACGGATGCACGCCAAGACCGTAGGATCCTACGCAGTGCCGTAGGGGACCGCACCGCCACTTCCCAGCAAATTAGGGACACAGTTGCTCCTGGGGTATCGGCGAGGACCATTCGCAACCGTCTCCATGAAGCTGGGCTACGGTCCCGCACACCGTTAGGCCGTCTTCTGCTCACGCCCCAACATCGTGCAGCCCGCCTCCAGTGGTGTCGCGACAGGCGTGAATGGAGGGACGAATGGAGACGTGTCATCTTCAGCGATGAGAGTCGCCGTGCAGGTGAGCGCCACAATCAGGACTGCATACGACCGAGGCACACAGGGCCAACACCCGGCATCATGGTGTGGGGAGCGATCTCCTACACTGGCCGTACACCACTGGTGATCGTCGAGGGGACACTGAATAGTGCACGGTACATCCAAACCGTCATCGAACCCATCGTTCTACCATTCCTAGACCGGCAAGGGAACTTGCTGTTCCAACAGGACAATGCACGTCCGCATGTATCCCGTGCCACCCAACGTGCTCTAGAAGGTGTAAGTCAACTACCCTGGCCAGCAAGATCTCCGGATCTGTCCCCCATTGAGCATGTTTGGGACTGGATGAAGCGTCGTCTCACGCGGTCTGCACGTCCGGCACGAACGCTGGTCCAACTGAGGCGCCAGGTGGAAATGGCATGGCAAGCCGTTCCACAGGACTACATCCAGCATCTCTACGATCGTCTCCATGGGAGAATAGCAGCCTGCATTGCTGCGAAAGGTGGATATACACTGTACTAGTGCCGACATTGTGCATGCTCTGTTGCCTGTGTCTATGTGCCTGTGGTTCTGTCAGTGTGATCATGTGATGTATCTGACCCCAGGAATGTGTCAATAAAGTTTCCCCTTCCTGGGACAATGAATTCACGGTGTTCTTATTTCAATTTCCAGGAGTGTAGTATCGGAGGGCAGCGTGGAGGGTAAAAATCGTAAAGGGAGACCAAGAGATGAATACACCGAGCAGATTCAGAAGGATGTAGGTTGCAGTAGTACTGGGAGATGAAGAAGCTTGCACAGGATAGATAGCATGGAGAGCTGCATCAAACCAGTCTCAGGACTGAAGACCACGGCAACAACAACAACAACAACAACAACAACAACAACAACATCATCATTACTCGTCACACTGGTGATGCCGTGTTACATGTTTTCTGTGAATCCATCGATTTGGACAATTTCTGCGATCGAAATATCACAGGACAATGTGGCCTCCAATATCAAAGACTGTTATTACACTGCAACTGACTCTGTCCACTGGTTCTACAACTACGTGTATGTCTTCTGCTTCAATTTGTCACCATTGTGCTTCAAATCGTGTGAAAATAGAAAAATGTGACCAATTTTCAGTGGCATCATCACAACTTGCTCAACAAAGTGCACAGACAATGGACATTGCTGCAAATTCTCTTACGCCCTCTGAACATTTTCCAGGACAATTTACTCACTCCGTCGACGGGTTTCTGTGTACGCAATAATGTTGCCGTGTCACAAAATCCATTTGTTACCCTTCTAATTCTAACCTACAAATGACGCCGTCGGCTCTGCATGACGGCATCCTACTGCCGGCAGGTTCACCTAACCTCGTCGAATTTGACAATAAACCACAAGTGTACGGTTCAGTGCAACAGTAATGGTGCTTTAACAGTGACCTTTTATTAAAGAACAATGTAACTTTCACCGTCGTCCTGTCCGGTGTTCGTAGATCGCTCTCTCCCAGTGCACCAGAACTGGTAAATAAACCTCCGCAGTGTACTGTGTCGTGCGTACCGAATCTCTTGGCAGCCACAGCATTTCTACTGTGCCGATCACCCCTACAACCATGTCTGCCGTGTCGAGTTATATGTATGAGCATCGAGAACAGTGTAAAGTCGAGCATCCAGATATTCCACAGGCCACCACAACACTGTCTATATTCACCATTCCACTTCTGCCTCTTCTTTCAGAATGTCTACCACAACTGCCTCCTCTTAACAAGGATAGCCGAAAGATACGGTTTGTTCTTCTGGACAGCATCCTCGATGTCAACAGAGTATTATCCGATAAAGCACGGTTCGTATGTTTGATTGCAGCTCTGCACGAGCACACAGATTTGATGTCTAATCTCATCCTTACAGGACCAATGACGGACGGCTACGAACATATAAAATTTATTATCCTCGAGCACTTGTCAAGAACTCCACAAGAAGCAATTAATCACACAGTGCACGACATATCACTCGGTGAGCTCACATCGTTGCAGCTGTGGCGAAATATCAGAGCATCGATTGATCCCTCCTTCCTGTCCGATGCTCCTTTTTGATTGCTATGGATAGTGAAAATACTCTAAGCTCTCCAGCTGCACCTTATATCAAATGCCACCAACCATTAGAGATGTGCCTACAGCTAGCAGACGATGCCTATAAAATCGTCAGATGTTGACAACTCACTGCAACGCAGAGTTCTTCACGGACAGTTGGCAATACTGCACTAATTCCAGCATGTACTTTTGTGCAAGGCATGTGATGTCACTCCAGTCGACAACCTCGTTCGAGGTGCTACCTGGTGGCCGTGGCAATAAACAGGCCACCCCCTCCGTGCGTCCGCATCCAGGCAACCTCTCCACCTCACCTGATTCTGGCGCTGTAACTACAGATGTCACACACAGTCTGCAGCCACACCCTATATGTCCACTGTGTTGGTACAACACTCATCACGGAGATGCAGCTCAAAGGTGTCACCTGCAGTGCACCCTGCACCCAAACTTCCGTCGTGGGATGAGTTAGGTGCATCATCTCACAGGTATTCTCCAGGGCGCCTGCAGCAACACCAATTTCACACAATAAACAACTACCTCTGGGCAGACTGTACGTATATGACCTCATCAGCAACATGTTCTTCCTGGTCGACACCTGCTAAGATACCAGAGTCGTACCTCAAGCATTGTCAATTTTGCCACTGACACTTTCTGCCGTGATATTGCGAGCAGCAAACAATTCATCGGTCACTGTCTATGGCTCCACACACCTTTGCCTCAAACTTAACAGAAATTTTGTTTTGAATGGACATTCAATGTGGCCGACATTGATGAGCCAGTGTCGGGCATTGATTTTCTACGAACCTATGGCCTCTCTCCAGATTTATCGTCAGGAACACTGCTCCGTCACTCTTCTGACACACACATCAAGGGCTCCTTCATCGCAACACCCACACACGCCCGAGCAACAGCGGCTGCCCCTTCATGCCAGTTGGCTGAACTCACATCCCTCACTTCAGACCTAGTTGATTCACTCTGCAAGCTACTCAACCAACAACATGACACTTCAGCCCTTTGTGCAGCCAACGCACCACTGCAGGCTCTGATCAACAACATTTCCGCAGACCTGGCACGAATGCAAACGACCATCGCAGCACTTTCAGTTGCTACCACCAATAAAACATCGGCCACTGCTCCAGTCTTGCTCTCCACAGACAACATTCAATGCAAACTGTCTTCTTGCTCCCACACCAAGAAATCCGCCTCCTCCACGTCGACAGACTACGCTCGCTCTACAGCTGTCAAACCAATGAGCTATGCAGCCACTATGATCGACGCCATCCTGCAAGCTCACGTCGAGCCCGCACACCCTCACACTACCTCGCCTACTGCCGACACAGGCCACACCTCTCTCACTGTGCTGACACTGCATACGACAGCTGGACTGGACTCCACACCTACAGCTTGCCGGCACAGTACCTGATGGCAGATACGACACCACCTTCACCACCTATTCTACAGGTCAGTTCTCAGTTTCACAGTGCTGCATAGTACGTTGTTCCCTGCTCTGGAGTGCCTTCTGCTCATGTAGGCCCAGTGAGGTTCTCCATTAAAGTAATTACAAACGGTTCATGTCATAGGCTACGTACTACGGGAGGACTCCCTGTCCGTGCAAAAGCTCGCTGTCTATCGGCTGAGAAACTTTGTCCCACAAAAGGATGCATTCAGGATCTTTTAAAACGAGGAATCTTATGTCCTTCTGACAGTAATTGGTCATCACCTATTCATCTTGTCCCCAAAAAGGACTCAACCTTCAGACTTTGTGGAGACTACTATAGACTCAATGCCCGCAGCATTTTAGACAACTGCCCCATCCCTTACATTCAAGATTTTACATTGCAGTTACACGGTGCTTGGCATTTTACCATCACTGACTGTCATAAGGCATATCATAAGATTCCAATGTACAAAGACAACATTCCTAAGACAGCCGTTATAACCCACCTTGGCTTGTTCGAATATTACTATATGCTTTACAGACTTAAACATGCAGATGTCATGCTCGACTTGACGACATTTTAATTTTCTCTGCCTCTGCTAACGAACGTGAACATCTTTCTCGAGTACTCTACGTGCTCTCAGATAAAGGCATTGAGATAAACAAAGACAAATCCCAGCTATACCAAGAAGAAGTTACGTTCCTGGACCACACAGTGAACTCCGAAGGCATACACCTCGTGTCCGAACGTGTCGCTCACATTACGAGCTTACCACCGTCGGTCACTTTTCGTGACCTACATCACTTCTCGGGCACAGTCAATTTTTTCGGGCACCACATCCCCGATGCCACCTCCCTAACTGACCTCTATAACTTCTCAGGCAAACATACCTCAGGCGATCGCAAGGTTACGCGGACTCGGGACGTGACCTGTGCCTTCAGTGACCTGAGAACAGCCCTAGCTAAGGCAGTCACACTAGCCCATCTCAGCACCGATGCACCTATCTCAATCACTACAGATGCTGGTGACACTGATCGGCACCACGTTGCAGCAGCACATTCGCAAACACTCTCAACCACTATGTTTCTTTTCAAAAAAACTACCCGCCTCTCAACGTTAATTGTCAGCATTTGACAGGGAGCTACTGGGCATTTATGAAGCCATACACTATTTCCGAGAAGACACTGAGGCACACGACATCACTGTTTACACGTATCACTGTCCCCCGGTTGACGCACTGTGTAACCCGGCTAGTGATCTCCCTCCGTGTCACTTCGGGCGTACGGATTTCGTCAGCCAATATACGACAGACGTACATTTTATCGGAGGCTGGAAAACATCGTAGCAGACTATACGTCACGCATTAATACTATTACGAGCCCGTTCGATCCTGTACAGCTCGCGTTACTACGAACTACCGATCTGGAGGTACAGTCGCTAGTTATTAACAACTGCATCTCTCTCCACATTCGACCGTGCCCTTTTCCTGGCATCACACAACCGATTCTTTGTGATATTTCAACTAACATACCACGACCACTCGTGCCCCTTCCTCTTCGACAGGCCATTTTTTTTTTTTCGCTGCCCGGTCTAGCCCACCCGAGCACCGGTGCGAAAGTGCACCTAGTAATTGAACATTTCGTTCGGCCACACGTCGAGAAAGACTTTCGCGAGTGGACACGAGCCCGGGTATCTCACCTACGTGCCAAAGTCGGTCGACACGCGTATCCCCCCTCCGGGACAGTTTGAAATACCGAAGGGACGCTTCAAACATGTTCGTACGGACCTTGTCAGCACCCTACCCCCTTCTAATGGCCACCGTTAGATTTTGTCAGTCACTGACCACTGACCAGTGCGCAGAGGCAGTTCCTTTGAACGATATCTCAGAGGATACCACGGCTTGAGCATTCATTACCTGCTGGCTCTCCCATTTCGGATACCCTGCATCCATCACCACAGATCAGGGCAGGCAAATCGAATCTCTACTCTTCTAATGATTGTGTGTCCTATGTGGTGCTACTCCTACTCTTGGTAGGATGCACTTTTGTGGGTACTGTTCAAATGTGTGTGAAATCTTATGGGACTTAACTGCTGAGGTCATCAGTCCCTAAGGTTACACACTACTCAAACTAAATTATCCCAAGGACAAACACACACATCCGTGCCCGAGGGAGGACTCGAACCTCCGCCAGGACCAGCTGCACAGTCCACGACTGCAGCGCCTTAGACCGCTCGGCTAATCCCGCGCGGCTTTGTGGGTACTGCTAGGGATTTGAACGTCCTTACAGATGATTTAAAGGCCTCGTGTAATGTTAAAACAACAGCTGATTCCTCAAACTTGGGGGCTATCGAGTACGGGGTCCCACAGGGTTCGGTCTTAGGTCCTTTACTGTTCTTGATATACATTAATGACTTACCATTCCACACTGATGAAGATGCAAAGTTAGTTCTTTTTGCTGATGATACAAGTATAGTAATAACATCCAAAAACCAAGAACTAAGTGATGTAATTGTAAATGATGTTTTTCACAAAATTATTAATTAGTTCTCAGCAAACCGTCTCTCTTTAAATTTTGATAAAACACAGTATATACAGTTCCGTACAGTAAATGGCACAACTCCAGTAATAAATATAGACTTTGAACAGAAGTCTGTAGCTAAGGTAGAATTTTCAAAATTTTTAGGTGTGTCCATTGATGAGAGGTTAAACTGGAAGCAACACATTGATGGTCTGCTGAAACTACTATGCCTACTTACATTCACTGCTTTCGTATGGCATCATATTCTGGGGTAATTCATTGTTGAGTAGAAAAGTATTCATTGCTCAAAAACGTGTAATCAGAATAATTGCTGGAGCCCACCCACGGTCATCCTGCAGACATCTATTTAAGGATCTAGGGATTCTCACAGTATATATATTCACTTATGAAATTTGTTGTTAATAATCCAACCCAGTTCAAAAGTAATAGCAGTGTTCATAGCTATAACACCAGGAGAAAGGATGGTCTTCACTATGCAGGGTTAAATCTGACTTTGGCACAGAAAGGGGTAAATTATGCTGCCACAAAAGTCTTTGGTCACCTACCAAACAGCATCAAAAGCCTGACAGATAGCCAACTAACATTTAAAAATAAATTAAAAGAATTTCTAGATGACAACTCCTTCTACTCATTGGCTGAATTTTTAGATATAAATTAAGGGGAAAAAACAACAACTTAAACATTAGTGTCATGCAATATTTTGTGTAATTTAATATCTTGTACAGACATCTTTTATTAACCTGACATGTTCCACATCATTACGAAGTGTCGTATTCATGATCTATGGAACAAGTCTTAATCTAATCTCTAGCAGAGATCCTTTACAGCGAACCCCTGGTACTCCAAGCAGAATTTGTCAAGGACACTACTACTCTCCATGAAGACAGGTTACCCTTATTAGTCAATCATGTTTGCTATCATATCTTGCACACGCACACACCATAACCACGAGCACATAAATGCACACCAGTCTTTTTACACAAGGAACTTGCGGGCTGTGACTATTATGTTGCAATATGGAACCATTCGTCCAACTATGACCACATTTACCATTGACATCTCAGCATTCCCAGTGAACAACATTTCAGTGCAACATCATAATGACTATTTGTTTGTTTTTTGTGCACCTTCTCATGTACGTAAATCTAAGGACGTTAACCTCACGCTCATCCGAGTTACTCGCTTGCCTGAAGATTTTGTCAACAGCTCCCTTCGAGCTTCTATCAATGAGGATGGGATACTGTCAGTTGTCATTCTATGCAGCCGTCCACAGTCCCTCCCTTTCCCTCCTATTCAGATCTCGCTCTCCCGCGCCAGTCGTCCCCTACACCAACCAACGTGGATGAAAGATTATGTTTTGTCTTTCCTGATCACCTCCATGATACAATTCCTTACTCATTTTGCTCCTATGCCATTCTCCACACTCCCAGGGAGTGGGAGGGGAGGGCGGGGGGGCTCTGTTGTGGTTCAATGCATCAATCCGTGTGATCTCTCTCTATGATGATCTTTGAACTGACTTTATGTCTAGCTTTGTTCTGTTTTGTTATGTTTTGTGATCATGAAGTGAATAAAGTATATCATTACAATAAAGTAGTGTCAAATGTCATTTCGCCATGGTATCATTACTTGCCACACCTGTGTTGATTGGACATGGAATAACACATGTCTATCTTTTCAGAGCTCTCTCCAAACAAACAAGAAGCTCTTCTGTCTTACTACTCAATCCTCTAATATCTTGATGAAAGAAGCTAACCTTATTTTTCTATGCATTCTTAAGTATTATGAGGGATTCTCCTTTTTATTTCAAAACAGGGTACCTAAATCCTGATCATCATGTTCTTTCCATATGAATAAAGTTAGTCACAATATTTTTCTTTTCATTACTCCCATCGTTCCATATGAATAAAGTTAGTCACAATATTTTTCTTTTCATTGCTCCCATCGTTCCATATGAATAAAGTTAGTCACAATATTTTTCTTTTCATTGCTCCCAGATATGTTAACGTTTCAGCAAAAGAAAACTAAGCTGAGATTCAGTTGTCTATGTACCCGCACAAGACTTAGGAGTTTATCAAATCAAATTCTTTTTCTGACAGAATTAGCTTTGAGTGGAAGTCAGAACTCTTAACTGAATGCCAAACAATCTTCATTATTTATATTGAATAGCAAGACTAAAAAGTTACAGTGCACAAGCTGAAGTCCATGCCATTTTCCTTTAAAAAGTTATGTTCTTTCAAAAATCATGAATTTGAAGCACAGCACAGAAACATCTGTTTTTCAACATTTGCCATAAAAAAAATCTAAATGATGTAGCCTACTTTTCACACATTATATATTTATATAAGTAACCTACATACTAAATGCATAAAAATTGAGGTCTGTAGGTCAGTTCATTACTAAATAGTAGATCTCTGAATTGGTACCTGACTTAACGACTAATTACACACGCTTGAGCCTTCAAACTTGAATTTATCAAAAACAGTTTGAGTTAGGATAGTGCTATTTGGCAGTTATACTATTAAGTCATGTAGGTATCCATGTACCAAATATGACTAAATTGTGAAATGGTTAGATCAAGAGTCACCTAAATATCTATGAGTTTACACAGAATTATCCTGACTGCCTTTAAATAATTTCAGTGCTTCTCCAAATCTAATGCATTAAAATAACTTAAAGAGTAATGGTAACAACTCACTAAGTAGTTGAGGTGCTGAGCACTGATAAGTACATAAGCAAGACAGAGAATTTGGCTAGCTTTTGGACAAATTCTTCTTCAGAGCTGCAGAAGTACACATACTTCTGCAGGACTGAATCTCAGCTGGAACAATGCAGCCATACAGGTGCATGTGAGGATGTTCACTCTATAGCTCTGAAGAACGATTTAACCGAAATTCTCACTCTTGTTTACATGCCTAGCAAAGACATGGTGCCTTAAGCAGCTGTTATCTTCACTCTTTAAATTAATTATATTCCACCAACAACTTTCTTAGCATATCTGCATTGCTGTTCAAGACATTTCTAGATGCTGACAGAATCCACTGGAAGTAGGCTAGGAAGAGATGAATGATATATACTAGTATGATTCAAAGCTACACTTGCTTTCAATTTTTCAACCACAACTACAAAAATGAGTGCAAATTCTCTTATGTTTTGAGAAATAATTTATTAGACAAGGCTGACAGAACAATCATTTTTTACTGGTACTTTCTACTAATTACCTGTGGCTTTATAACAACAATTACAGTTGACCACATCTCTCATTAGCCTGTCAGTCCTTCAGGGCACCTCTCAGTTTAAGACAAAGGATCATTGTCATTTCTGTGAAGTCTAAAACTGACATTTATGAAGACAAAAGGTAAGACTACAACTTGTTAACTTCTGATACACAGATATAAGGTCCTTAAATACCTACTGGATGAACAGAAACACAACTTGTAGCAAAAACCAATATTCATTATGATATTGAAGTTGCTCTTTAGTGGAGTTGGGTTGGGTTGTTTGGGGAAAGAGACCAAATTGCGAGGTCATCGGTCTCATTGGATTAGGGAAGGAAGTTTGCCGTGCCCTTTCAAAGGAACCATCCTGGCATTTGCCTGGAAGGATTTAGGGAAATCACGGAAAACCTAAATCAGAAAGGCCGGTCGCGGGATCGAACCTTCATCCTCCCGAATGAGAGTCCAGTGTACTAACCACTGCACCACCTCACTCGGTTCTTTAGTGGACAAATGCCACAAATAGAGGAAGGAAAAGATGAGCACAAATTTAAATACAGACACTCAGAAATCTTATATTGCAGCCTTTTACAAATGAATCTATAAAGGAAATATATATTTTGTTCGCAACTGATGATGACAGTATCTCCCTGTATTCTAACACCCAAATCACGTAGTTGCACTCCACACTACTTTCCCGTCAACAAAGTTGATTTCATACAAATGAGATGTATGTAAATCCAAATGCAATTTTACTTCAATTCACATTTCAACATTATAAACTTTAGATATTCGACACAAGTTGAGTATTACTGAAAAAGTATACATGTGGACTTATTTAAAAAAAAAAAAAAGAAAAAAGTGAAGCACCCAGAGATGGATGTGGAAATGAGATTTCACAGTCTGAGAGGGTATGTAATGTTATTTCAGTGATTACAAAATCTAGTCAATTTTACAAAGAACTTAGCAGTATCAGCCTATGTATCAGTATGACACTGAAACTTCCCAGTAGATTAAAACTGTGTGCCAGACCAAAGCTCGAACTCAGCACCTTTGCCTTTTTCGGGCAAGTGTTGTACCAGCTGAGCTACCCGAGCACAATTCACAATCCATCCTGACAGATTTACTTCTGTCAGCACCTCAGTTTGTAAGGTAGGACACAAGGTACTGGCGGAAGTAAAGCTGTGAGGGTGGGTCGTGAGCCACGCTCGGGTGACTCAGTCGCTAGACAACTTTCCCGTAAAAGGCAAAGGTCCCGAGTTCAAGTTTTGGTCCAGCACAGAGTTTTAACCTGCCAGGAAGTTTCATAATATCAGCACACACTCCACAGCACAGTCCACCGTAGACCGAAAATTTCATTCTGATATTAACATGACGTTGCACACCCTCTGGCCTGGATGTATGCACTGATTCATCTCCTGATGCAAGATGGCCCCCAACTGTTGTAAATGGTCCTCGATATCCTAGATACTGGCACTGGGACGGAGCAGACGTTCCAGCCATGTTCTCTCAGGGACAGATTTGGGGATCTTGCTGGCCATGGGAGTACCTCAGTACCACATAGGTAGTTCATAGAGACATGTGACAAATGTGGATGAGCATTGCTGTGTTGAAAAATGGCACTACAATACTGTCCGATGAGAAGGAACACACGAGGACGCTGCACGTACGTGACGTACTGGTGTGCTGTCGGAGTGTCCTCAATCACTACCGACCGAGACACGAATTCACGTGCAATGGTTCCCCACACTGTGACACTAGGAGCAAGAATGCTGAATCTCTCCAAAATTTTGGAAGAATCCGTGCTTGAAAATGATGGTAGTGAGGGGTAGTGTAGAACCGCAATACATCACTGAATGCAATGTGATGGCATTCGTCAGCAGTTCACACTTGCTAGTCGTGGCAGCACTCCAAACGCAGTTGTTTGTGTTGCGGTATTCATGGCAGCCTATGCGTGGGATGGTCATTTCCTAGTCACGGTGCTGCTAGACTCTCACCAAAGGTGTGGCAGGGCAGATTCTTGCAGGGAGTCCATTACTTGTTCTCAGACGGGTGGCAAAGACTTGAAGGGACTATGATGTTCTTCATGCGTAACGAGGCTACCCTCTTGTGATGGCCAGACATGGTGAACCAGTATCTTGGAGACAGGTATGCCTGCCCTCATGTTTTCATGAATTCCAGACAAGTATGCCTGTCCTTACATTCCCATGAATTCCAACATCTGCCCACTGCCACATCCAAACACCCCATAAATACAGATATTTTACAATTCAAGCAGCCAGCAAAATTAAGACCTACAATGATGTCTCTTTAAAACTATGTCATGTGCTAAAATGTTGTCTCACACAGTTTAACAAATGGTGACATCAGCTGTAAGTAGGGATAAATATGGAAAGTGTGAATTGAACCTAACAGTTTCATTCCGAGGAAGTTAATTTTCCTAAAATGATGAAAGGGACTCATTGTGCCTGCATTTTAGCTCGAGTAAGCTTATACGTAGAGGAGAGGAGAAACGACAACCCATTCTGCATGCAGACCGATGCTGGAAGAGGAGAAGTGCAATGCTACCAGGTATCAACCTCTGATGCAGTGCAGGAACTGTACCTACAATGTGTGTTTCAAGCAAGTATTCGTGAAAGCAGATGTATCAGAGTTTATGAGTGTGTAAATGTTACGTGTAAGTGAAACTGAACTCACCTTACAGAGTCACATATTTCAATGACACATATTGCAACAAAAATATGCATAAGTCAAATGAAATCACATTCAGTAATGGCTACTGTAATGCTACTACATGCAGTATTGTTTAAATCAAAGATTAGCGGGAACCTGATAGAAAATCTTCCAGCTTCAACTAATTCAGATTTGGGGAGTTCACATACTGAGATAAAGTGTGTGTATTGTACCTATGAGAAATGCTCTTTATTTGCTGGCTCACTTTTTATCTGCAGTTAATTTAGACAGCAAGATACACTGCTCCTGCAAAGGTTTGCCCATTCATAATGTCTTATATACAAGTGTATATGTGGCAAGAGTTGAACAGATCATTTCGTTAGTTAGTTAGTTAGTTAGTTACGTGTTCCACTGATCAATAGCACGGAAAAATCGTTATGATGCAGAACGTGTCAAATGTACAAGAAATGCACACAGGAAACGAGGTTTTTTTTTTTTTTTTTTTACATTATAGTGGTGTACCTAAATATTTCTATTATCTTTCCCATTCCCTAAAATGGCAAAAAATGCATATATTATATCTCCAGATTTATTTACTCATATTCAAGAATTCATCTATGGTATAGAAGCAGTTGTCAAGAAGGTATGATTTCAATTTGTTTTTGAAACTTATTACTGCTGTCTGTCAGACATTTTATTTCATCTGGTAATTTATCAAAAAGTTTTATAGCAGCATATTTTACCCCTTTCTGTGCCAAAGATAGGTTAAGTAAAGAATAGTGTAGGTCTTTCCTTTTTCTGGTATTGTAATCATGAATGTCGCTGTCAATTTTAAACTGGTCCATGTCGTTGAGAAAAAATTTCATTACTGAGTAAATGTACTGTGAAGCAGTTGTAAGAATTCCTAACCTTTTAAACAGGTAACCTTTTAAACAGATATTCTGGGGTAACCAACCAACGGCAAATAAAGTATTTGTAACTCAGAAAAGAGAAATTCAAATTACAAGTGGAGTTAAAAGGAATCATTCATGCAGAAATCTTTTTAAAACACACAAAATATTAACATTGACCTCACAATATATCCTGTCCCTTATGTGCTTTTCAGCTAAGAACCTACACATGTACAAAACCAATACTTATCAGGACTATGACACAAGAACAAAACATGACTTTCATGTTGACAGAAAAAACTTGAGTGTGGTACAAAAGGGAGTATACTACTCAAGCATAAAGGTGTTTAATGCACTCCCATCTGACATAAAAAATCTTACCAGTGAAATGCCAAAATTTAAGAGTAAATTGAAGGAATATCTTCTGAAAAAAGCGTTTTACTCTCTTAATCAATTCTTTAATGTAACATTGTAACTTAGATGTAATACTTTACTTTTAATATTTGCTATTGCCACTTTGTAACTTAATACATCTTACACCAGTATGGGGATTCGTGTTAAGGCAATTGGCACTATCAAATTTCTGCTAATGTATAGTTTGTAAAATGGAAAGTTGTAATTTATTATTTTATCATTTTATACTCCTGTTTCACAATAAAAAATGCTTACACCTGTAACTATTAACATATTTTGTTTCTTATACACCAATTGCAATTTACATTTGTTAGCATATACAAGTAGGCTACTGTGTTAATTTATACTGTGACTCGTTCCATATCCATGTAATTCTTTTGTATACTGGATCTACGGAACACGAATAAATAAATAAATAAATAAATAAATAAGATGTGCAACTATGAACTCCACACATTATTCTAACTACTTTCTTTTGAGCAATGAATACCTTTGCCTAAGTGTTGAGTTACCCAAGAATATTATTCCGTATGACATCAGAGAGTGGAAGTATGTTAGCTTACTGATTTCTACATCCTCAAAATTGGCAATCATTCTGATTGCAAAAGTTGCTGAACCTAGTCGCTTTAGGAGATCCAAAATATGAATTTTCCAATTAAGATTCTAATCTATATGTACACCCAAAAACTTAGTATGATCTACCCTGGCTACTGACTCTTTTGATGTGTTATGTTTACTGAGGAATTATACTTTTTGCAGCAGAAAATTGGATGTACTGTGTTTTTTCAAAGTTCAGAGCAAGCACATTCGCCGAAAACCAATTAATAACTTTTCCAAAGACCTTATTTGTATTATTTTCATGGCACTGGTAACCATATTCAGGGTTGCAGGAAGTCAAACATGTTATATCCCTAGAATCCTGATAACAACAGTAATTTAAGCTGTGTCACAGATCTGGTTTCTGGTGTCTATGAAAGACAAATAATGAAAAATAAAAATAATTAAATTTCTTACGATACATATTTTAGTCTTTCAGGAAACACACTTTGATTCAATGACTGACAGGAAAAAAATAGTTAAAAGGACGACGGAGGTTATGAAATCCACACAAAACTTATACATTCAATAGAGATTCATTTTTACCCAAAATAAATATGGTATTGCTTTTCAGTTACTCCCCAATGAATGGCCTTAATAGGTTGTGTGCTTGAAACTGTGTCTGTCAATGGCCCCAGCAGTGTGGTTACTACATGTCCAGCTAGCACTTCTATATTTTTAGGTTGTGATCTAAAAAATATTGTACTGGCTCCATGTGTAGTAGCTCTCTCTCTCTCTCTCTCTCTCTCTCTCTCTCTCTCTCTCTCTTCACTTGATTGGGCAAAACAGAACTTAGTAGCAACATATAGTTTTACACTGAACGAAACAAAACAAAGCTTTAGACAGTTAACAATGCAAACATCACATACAGTGATGCAGTCTCCAAAATACATTGAATACAACATGCATATTAAACAATGCAACTGCATTAATGGCACAAATTACGGCACTTACGCAGTTTAGCAGGTACGGAAAAAATTTTTCATTTTTTTTTTCAAAATTTGATCGATTATAGTCAAATGTGATACGCTGATTACGAATACGATATTTATTTTCGCCCCAGTCAATTATTTACATCAAAAAATTGTTTTAAGAACTTTAACTTTTGTCGCTTAATCTAAACGCAACTTTTCTAAGTCCAACATGGCAAAAAAATGAAATATCGAAATTTCGAAAACCTAATACATGGTTTGATGTACTCTTGTTTAAAGAACATGTATACGTAATATGAAGCAATTTGATGAACATATTGATCTGTAGCGTAGCCCACTTGAGGTTAGGTTGGGAGTTTTTTTTTTGGAATGCGGCCGCGGCAGCGGCCGCCTATGATTCGAAAATATTGATTTGACACTAATGAAGCCTGTGGGGGGATGGGGGGGGGGGGGGCACTGCAGACTCCCCCCACCGCATAACGACACATGATGATGAGTCAGATCAAATTTTGAAAAAAAATGAAAAATTTTTTCCGTACCTGCTAAACTGCATAAGTGCCCAAATTACGATATGCACTATAGTGGAAAGTAGTAGCAACTTTTCATTAATAGGAAATTTTTCTGGATTTATATCACACAAAAGCTGCATAATTTTTCTGTTACTCCTTAAAGAAAAGAGAATAATCTAGTTCATTTAAATGTTTAAAAAAGGTATGTTAGTGTAGTGCACTAACACGACCGTTGTAATATAACAGCAAAAGGCTTTAAACAATATGGCAGAATAAATAGTGCAGCAATTCAACTTGAACAACTGTGTTAATGATATTCTGGATTCACAGCGTTGATATCAGTGAGCATATTAGAATTAGACTGCACTTACGGAAAACCTAAAAGTTCGGTACCTCTGTGTATATCGTAATAAATAACGCGATTTATATTCATGATATGATGCACACACAACTTGCATAGCTGTCCACGGACGGGCAACTAAAACACATGAACAAACGCGGTGCACATTTGCAAGTAAGGCAGCAACAACAGTGAAAGCCTACTGCAACACACAACTGAAGAGAGTTGTAAAGTAGGGCCTACCTTGTATTTGATGCCAGCTTTGTTGTGCGGATTTTGTAGCAAAAGAAAATCATGGCCGTGAGCATGAGTCAGAGAAACGACTGACTCACGTTTTTGAAGAGAGAGGTGTTTTGAATAGTCGAAAATTTCCACGAGACCCACAAGCCTCATCGTCTTCGATAATGAAACATCAAATAATTATTCGAATCACAAAATGGTCACAACAAAAACAATTGACACATTTAAAACGTGAAGAGTTAACAAGCTTAATACAAAGATAGTCAGGTAATAAAATCGATAAAACTTTTAAAATATTGATAGCTCGAATAACAATAATTACCTACAATATGCGCACTTACAGATACATCTACTAGTGACCACACACTGCGCAGTTAACAGCTACTTCAACACCTTCCATAGATATTATTTGTACATACGCCCATGTATACGCCTACTATACGTATGGGAAGTTCCCATACGCAGTTCACAGAGCAGACAGAAAACCAGTTGAATGTTTACGTTGGTGTTGTATCCACGTAATATATTAACTTATAAGACTCATAGTGCAGACCAGTGAGACATCAGCACAAATGTTGGAAAATTGTAATGAATCACTGAAAGATGTCTACAAATGGTCTACAGAGAATAAAGTGACCTTAAATATTAAGAAAACAAATAGCATACGCTTTAGAATAAACAGAAAAAACAGTCCCCTAAAGTTAAAGCTACATAACACCTCTGTAGACGACGTGCCCACCACAAAATTCCTAGGGTTGCATATTGACAGCCAGCTTAGGTGGAGTGAACATGTCAAAAAACTCACAAAAAAGATATCTACAACGTGTTACGCACTTAGAGTTCTCTCCTCAGTATGCAGCGATGAATGTCTAAGAACTGTATATTTTAGCTATGTACATTCAGTCATAAGCTATGGGATAATTTTCTGGGGAAATAATGTACTCAACTTACAAACAGTTTTTAAAGTGCAGAAGAGGGCAGTGAGAATTATAACTAAAAGCAGTAAGTGGGCTCACTGCAGAGAACTATTCAAAATACTTGGTATTCTAACTGTTCCCTGTTTATTTATGTTCCACACTATAGTATATATAAAGAAAAATATAGTGAATTATAGTACAAACAGCATTTTACACAGCTATAGCACAAGAACAAGCCACTGCCTTCATCTAGATAGGAGAAACAAGCATAAGACCCAAAAAAGTTTCTTGTATCAGGGTGTAAAATTGTATAACAAGCTGCCACAGGAAATCAAAGAAATTAACAGCATGTACTGTTTCAGAAAAACTCTTAAACTGTATTTTCAGGAACACTGTTTTTACACAGTAAGTGAATATCTAAATGTTTGAATGTAATTTAAGTGACATAATGACATTGTATTGTATATTCTGTAAATGTATAACAAGCTGCACAGGACATCAAAGAAATTAACAACATGTACTGTTACAGAAAACCCTTAAACTATATTTTCAGGAACACTGGTTCTAAACAATAAGTGAATATTTAATTGTTTGAATGTAATTTAAGTGATAAATGTCATTGTATTCGTATACTCTGTAAATGCATATAAAAGTGTCAATGTATCTGCAAAAATCACTGTATCCAAACTGACAACATCCATACATTGCAAAATGTCTACGGATGGCTAATCAAATAAATAAATAAATAAATAAGGTTCCGAGACATCTCCCTCAGTGTATGAAATATTTTAAACCATAATGTATTCATACGAAGGCATATAAACGTATAGAAAGGTTTTCATCACAAGAAACTGTCGCCTGGATACATACATTCAAGTAGATATCTAACTGTTGTCATTCCCTACTCAATATGAAGAGGCCATCACAAGTTCAATAATATTGTCAAACGGTCAATCTATTGACCGTCTGAGAGCGCGTATTGATGTATTGTCAATATTAGTAATATTGACAAGCAGTATTGTCAATGCATATGGTAGTGAGCGAGTGAGGTCAAGTATTAGCGGTCTGACAATATTCTCTATTCAGATGATGACAGAGCTTCAGGAATCCAACCATGGGGCGTTAGTGTGGACTATTTATTTATCAATAGGCTGTTGTGTATATCATATCTCAGATTCAATTCTTAGGACTCTTAATACAAAAGAATGTTAATAGATCCATGCAAGGATAATCATTGTATACTTCGAGTCTTTTCCCAAATTGCTATATAATATACCAGTGTGTTATTTATTTTCAAATTAATGATGTGAGCAGTGTCTTAGAGGATCCTCCGTTAACCATGCTAAAGTGGTCTTTAGATTAGATTAGATTAGATTAATACTTGTTCCATAGATCATGAATACGAGACTTCGTAATGATCTGGAACGTGTCGGTTAATAAAAGATGTCTGTACAAGATATTACATTACACAAAATATTCCATGACACTAATGTTTAAGTTGTTTTTGCTCAATGAGTAGAAGGAGTTGTCATCTAGAAATTCTTTTAACTTATTTTTAAATGTTAGTTGGCTATCTGTCAGGCTTTTGATTCTGTTTGGTAGGTGACCAAAGACTTTTGTGGCAGCATAATTTACCCCTTTCTGTGCCAAAGTCAGATTTAACCCTGCATAGTGAAGATCATCCTTTCAAGTTTGAAAAATACGTCATATATCCGTAACGACTGGTAATAAGTCTGTGAAATACATGTCAATATCATCAAAAATCACAAAGTATAAAAAAGCGTTTTATGTTAATAGCATAAACAGGTCCTTGCCAGGCAGTTATAACTGCTTCACAGGTTTCCACAAAACTTTACTAGTTGTGCTAACTTATATTACAGAATTTAGAGCATTAGGGTCCAGCACCGAGCGAGAGATGTTCGTACAGCTGCCCACCCTGAGACGCGCATCTAAAAGGTTGTCAATAGTATACTGACGTCACATGTCTATATAAATAACAGCCAAGTCTCCCTCTGGATGCGCTATAGAAATCTGCTGCAACCCTACCCAGAATAACACAGGGTGCAATCATCCTAGCAATCCTAACGGGACATCCCATAACACATGCGAGACGTGTTGGCCACGTGCATGTGTTTTCCTGCCCAGTATGGCTCACGTACAGATGCAATATGTTTGCGTAGCGTGGCTGGAATTTTCGGTGTCCTACAACTACTGGTCTGGAGATGTCCTAATGCCACAATGGCGGATGAGGGACAGCATCATGCCTGGGATGGATGGTCTGCTTCAACTTGTCTTTGAACACCTGGACAAAGAATACATCTCCTTACTCTCAGAAATTTCTGTACATACATTGCCGCCATCTTGTTCGAATAAGACTGTAGAGGCTCCTATGTCCCAGCGCAAAGGATGTCTTGTGAATGAATGGAGCATTCTGATCGGTTCTCACTGAATTTACCCGCCAAACTGCCGCTGCTGCCAGTGTGGTAGCACTGTCAAACATTTTTTTCTGCATACAAGACTTTCGACAGCAAAACTATTTTGTACATATTGCCATATTGTACTGACAGTTAGACCCTGCAAAAGGGGTCTACAGATCGTCAAATATGGAAAGACACTTCCTCAATTACACTGCTCTGTGACTGACGACGGCAGCTTGAGTACTTTAGCACGAAACCAATCTCCACATACCATATCGTTGTAGTAAACACACAATTCGTATCCTGCGCCATACAAAATCGTCACTTCTGTATAGTGCATGTGTCTATCGACCATCAGACAGCATAAGCACCTGCACCGTATATACTCTTCTCAGCACTAGATATTCCCCGCAAGGTCGGGCGGTCATCCACCGCAGCCGACGCTCAAAAGTCATCTGCCCCCGCACACACACATGTGACCAGAGCACCCTCAGTGGTCCGAGGTGACTCTCCAAACTATTGTACAAAGGCTGGGTCGGTTCCTCTTGGCACAAAGGCGTTACTGTTTCTGGCCCCTACCTGCTTGCTTTCTGCACCCATCTCAAGACTCTGGGATTACATGAACATATGTATTTCTCATGGTTTGCCAGAATATCATACCATTTTCGCGATACTGCTCGATATCAAGCACTAAGCGGTATGCTACCGATCACTTGCACACTATAATGTCGAAGATATAGACTGGTAATTATTTCTCTAGAAACCCGCAACTTTAGCGAGGTGAAGGGTGCTGCAAACCACTGAGTAACTAGAAATTTATCTCGTCTGCCAAGACCTTTACATGAAAGCTCGAAAAAATAAAGGAAACTAATATTTCCACTCTCGAATACCGATGTGGGTGATATACCAGATTCCAAATCATCCTTATAATTTACAAAACAAATAAGGTGTTTTTCATGTTTAGAGAACCAGCAAACATGTCTTCCACCTGTCTTTCACTTGCTAGATGCACACAACACACACCACGCACCACGGGAAATACGAAGACGCGGTCAACCGGACAATTTACGTGGGAGGAAATAATGGTCCAGTGCAATCACACGTCTGTATTGAATCTTCACAAATTTCCATGGAGAACACACGCGATGACGGAGGCTTCCCAACACATACAGACTCTTAGTTCGATATTGAGCCGTCTAGAGGGCGACACGGTTAGGTCAGGTACATAAATGTATCGAAACAGGCCTTTCCATTCGGACAGCTCCTGCCTTTAGCCGGAAAAGTGAATCATTCTCGCTACAGGGCACCGCCGCCGCGCGCCACCCACCCCCAGACAGAATCATCCCAGGAAAGCGGCTACATATATATTTTATCACTCTACTTACAGTTAAATATCACGATCTTAGTCTCAATTGGACGACATTCGACGAGCGAAGTATCATTAATACACCCTGCTGATCGTTATGGCTCTGGAAACAGAAATATCTGTACCATTCTTATGACTTGATGTACATTTCCAAGTAAAAAAAAAAATCTTCCATTCCCATTGCTTACGCAGTATTTCACATCAGATCCATATGTTCCTTTCGAGTGGACATAGTCATTTTCTTTGCACATGTCGTAACACACACACACACATATAATTTATAAGCCTGATGCTCAAGGTGAACCTATCACACATCATCTACATCTACGTCCATACTCCGCAAGCCACCTGACGGTGTGTGGCGGAGAGTTCCTTGAGTATCTCTATCTGTTCTCCCTTCTATTCCAGTATCGTATTGTTCGTGGAAAGAAAGATTGTCGGTATGCCTCTGTGTGGGCTCTAATCTCTCTCATTTTATCCTCATGGTCTCTTAGCGAGTTATACGTAGGAGGGAGCAATATACTGCTTGACTCTTCGGTGAAGGCATGTTCTCAAAACTTCAACAAAAGCCCGTATCGAGCTACTGGACGTCTCTCTTGCAGATTCTTCCACTGGAGTTTACCTATCATCTCCATAACGCTTTCGTGATTACTAAATGATCCTGTAACGAAGCGCGCTGCTCTCCGTTGGATTTTCTCTATCTCGTCTATCAATCCTATCTGGTACGGATCCCACACTGCTGAGCAGTATTCAAGCAGTGGGCGAACATGTGTAATGTAATCTACTTCCTTTGCTTTCGGACTGCATTTCCTTAGGATTCTTCCAATGAATCTCAGTCTGGCATCTGCATTACCTACTATTAATTTTATATTGTCATTCCATTTTAAATCACTCCTAATGCCTACTCCCAGATAATTTATGCAATTAATTGCTTCCAGTGGCTGACCTGCTATATTGTAGCTAAATGATAAGGGATCTATCTTTCTATGTATTCGCAGCACGTTACACTTGTCTACATTGAGATTGAATTACCATTCCCTGCACAATGCGTCAATTCGTTGCAAATCCTCCTGCATTTCAGTACAATTTTCCATTGTTACAACCTCTCAATATACTATAGCATCATCCGCAAAAAGCCTCAGTGTACTTCCGATGTTATCCGCAAGGTCATTTATATATATATTGTGAATAGCAATGGTCCTATGACACTCCCCTGTGGCACACCTGAAATCTCTCTTACTTCGGAAGACTTCTCTCCATTGAGAATGACATGCTGCGTTCTGTTATCTAGGAAATCTTCAATCCAATCACACAGTAGGTCTGGTAGTCCATATGCTCTTACTTTGTTCATTAAACGACTGTGGGCAACTGTGTCGAACGCCTTGCGGAAGTCAAGAAACACGGCATCTACCTGGGAACAAGTGTCTATGGCCCTCTGAGTCTCGTGGACGAATAGCGCGAGCTGGGTTTCACACGAACGTCTTTTTCGAAATCCATGCTGATTCCTACAGAGTAGATTTCTAGTCTCCAGAAAAGTCATTATACTCGAAAATAATACGTGTTCCAAAGTTCTACAACTGATCGACGTTAGAGATATAGGTCTATAGTTCTGCACATCAGTTCGACGTCCCTTCTTGAAAACGGGGATGACCTGTGCCGTTTTCCTACCTTTTGGAACGCTATGCTCTTCTAGAGACCTACAGTACACCGCTGCAAGAAAGGGGCAAGTTCCTTCGAGTAGTCTGTGTAAAATCGAACTGGTATCCCATCAGGTCCAGCGGCCTTTCCTCTTTTGAGCGATTGTAATCGTTTTTCTATCCCCCTGTCATCTATTTCGATATCTACCATTTTGTCATCTGTGCGGCAATCTAGAGAAGTAACTACAGTGCAGTCTTCCTCTGTGAAACAGCTTTGGAAAAAGACATTTAGTATTTCGGCCTTTAGTCTGTCATCCTCTGTTTCAGTACCATTTTGGTCACAGAGTGTCTGGACATTTTGTTTTGATCCACCTACCGCTTTGACATAAGACCAAAATTTCTTAGGATTTTCTGCCATGTCAGTACATAGAACTTTACTTTCGAATTCGTTAAACGCCTCTCGCATAGCCCTCCTCACATTACATTTCGCTTCGTGTAATTTTTGTTTGTCTGCAACGCTTTGGCTATGTTTATGTTTGCTATGAAGTTCCCTTTGCTTCCGTAGCAGTTTTCTAACTCGATTGTTGTACCGCGGTGGCTCTTTTCCATCTCTTCCGATCTTGCTTGGCACATACTCATTGAATGCATATTGTACGATGGTTTCGAACTTTGTCCACTGATCCTCAACACAATCTGTACTTGAGATGAAAGTTTTGTGTTGAGCCGTCAAGTACTCTGAAATCTGTTTTTTGTTACTTTTGCTAATCCGAAAAATGTTCCTACCTTTCTTAATATTTCTATTTACGGCTGAAATCACCTATGCTGTAACTGCTTTATGATCGCTGATTCTCTGTTCTGCGGTAACTGTTTCAAATAGTTCGGGTCTGTTTGTCACCAGAAGGTCTAATATGTTATCGCCACGAGTCAGTTCTCTGTTTAACTGCTCAAGGTAGTTTTCAGATAATGCACTTTAAAAAATTTCAATGGATTCTTTGTCCCTGCCACGCGTTATAAACATTTGAGTCTCCCAGTCTATATCTGGTAAATTAAAATCTCCACCCAAAACTAAAAGATGGTCGGGAAATCTACTGAAAATATTTTCCAAATTTTCCTTCAGGTGGTCTGTCAAAACAGCTGCTGAGCCAGGAGGCCATAGAGACATACAATTACCATGTCTGAGCCTGCTTTAACCGTGACCTTCACCCAAATTATTTCACATTTCGGATCTCCGTCAATTTCCTTCGATACTATTGCACTTTTTATTGCTATAAACACGCCTCCCCCTTCACTGTCCAGCCTGTCTCTGCGGTATACATTCCAATCTGAGTTTAGAATTTCATTACTGTTTACATCTGGTTTCAGCCAACTTTCCGTTCCTAGTACTATGTGGGCACTGTGACCGTTTAGTAATGAGAGCAGTTCTGGGACCTTTCTATAGACGCTCTTGCAGTTTACTATTAACACATTAATATTGTCATTCCCTGTTGCGTTTTGCCTACTGCTACCTTGTCGTGTCTCAGGAGGCGTCTTGTCGGGCCTAGGGAGGACATTCTCTAACCTAAAAAACCCACATGTGCACTCTACGCATACTCCACTGCCCCTGTAGCCGTTTGCTGCTTGTAGTGCACGCCTGACCTAATCAGGGGGACCCTACATTTCTCCACCCAATAGCGGAGGTCGAGAAATTTGCACCACAGATCTCTGCAGAATCGTCTGAGCTTCTGGTTTAAGCCTTCCACTCGGTTCAAAATCAGAGGACTGCGATCGGTTCTGGGAACGACACTGCAAATAGATAGCTCAGATTCCACCCTGCTAGCAGGGCTTTCCGCCTTCACCAACTCCGCCAACCGCCTGTATGAACTGAGGATGACCTCTGAACCCAGATGGCAGGAGTCATTGGTGCCGACATGAGCAACGATTTGCAGTCGGGTGCACCCAGTGCTCTCTATCGCTGCCGGTAGAGCCTCCTCCACATCTCGGATGAGACCCCCGGCAAGGAGACAGAGTGAACACTGGCCTTCTTCCCCGACCTTTCCGCTAGTTCCCTAAGGGGCTGCATCACCCGCCTAACATTGGAGCTCCCAATCACTAATAAACCCCCACCCCCCGTGTGCCTGCTCGGACCTTCCTGAAGGAGCAGCCACATGTCCACTCACAGGCAGAGCAGGCGATGCCACATGGCCAGCCTCTACATTGACCCTCCGCCTCGTGTGACGCGAACACCGTTGAACCCGCCACTCCCCTTGGGGAGAGGGTGGCCCAACCGCGCCCGGAACCCGCGAACATGTATCGACAGCAGGGACTGAGTGAAGCATGTAACACCTGGGGTGTACCATGCGACGCACCAGACTCCCTACTGCCGCCACACTCTGAGGCAGCAGCCTGAAGACGGCTGACCGCGGCCATCAGCACGTTCAGCCACTCGCGAACAGTGACTAGCTCCTTATGCGTCCGTACACAGCAGTCACACATCGTATCCATCCTAAGAAATCAACAATTTACTGTAGAGAGTTAAGTAGTCAACTTTTAACTAGACTTCTAATTCACTAAAGGCGGTTGATAGCTGACTAAACTGTGGTTACTAGACACTACTTGTTGGAAACAATGAAAATAAGCACTGACTGTTTCTGGACTGTATTCAAAACAAACACGAAATCTATGGAACACTATTACTAGTACTCGAAAATTAAAGATTCCTAAAAGCAAAAACACACGGAAAAAGTAGTGACAAGTAAGAAAAACACAGTTAATACCTAAATTTACGCAGCTTGTTGCATAGGAGATGTGAAGCAGACGGCAATTACCACGACACTGGCACAACTGGCACTACAGCTGACTAAAGGGACTCTGTCTGACTGTATTTAAAAAAAAAACCTACTACCAAGTATAATACTTCGTCAATAACTGATTGCTGGTGATACAAAACGATACTGAGCGAAAATCAGCGATGGGTGGACATGCCTCAAAAGTTTTTCTTGCGAGTGGTACCGCATTGTCTTAGAAAGAGAAACGTAACCGTCCTACAAGCCGCCAGATGTTAAAAACAAGACTATGTCACAAGTGGACTTGGTTCTACAGGCGCTCACAAGGATCGCTAAAAATATCCATGTCAAAAGCTATACAAGTCTTATAAATCTAGGTGTGGCATTATCTCCGAATGAAGTAGTTTTTCCAGACAAATACCGCGACACCGAATATAGACGGTGATCGCCGGTGTTTATATTATCAGAGCAACAGTGCGGTTACATGTCGCCGATGGATTTAAGCTCATAATCAAATCATCGAATTTAAAAAGTGATACAGCTAATGAACGTGGATGAAGTCTGTATTTGCGACTCTCTCATGCTGTCGCTATATATTTCTCCAGTATCTGTAACGCATTCTGTCTCGACGCCACGTCAGAGGTTCAGTGATATATCCACAGAGTGATGGGCGATGATCGATTGAGAAGGATCACAAACAGTAGATGGTGTGCTTATTGAAGTTGTAAGTAATGTACACTAGCTTTTCAGATCTCTAGCGCTACGCTTTCTGGTAGAAAATATGTCTGTCATTTGGAATCAAGTATTTCCATTCCACTACATACCTGCGTTCGATCCTATGGAGAAGTCTTTTAATGATTACGGCCATGAGTGAATCATATTTCTGGCACTCTCATATCTCGAAATGAGTCACCTTTTTCGAACCTATCTGCTACAGTAAAATTGTAGATAGTCCCTATGCATCTTGCAACTGCCCCTTAGAGTCTGTGCTGCCACCCTACAGCTTTGCACATGCGATCGTTCCATTTTAAGTCGGAACTGAGCAGAAGTAAGACAGAGCTATATCTACCACATTCTGCAACCTGTGTAGAAACAGGCTAAGCTGAGTTAGAGCGACAGAACCGTGTTTTGACAATTCAATGGAAATGGGAACATGTTGGCATAGCTCCACCAACAGTGTACGACTTGTAAGGTCAGTGCCAAAGGAAACCCGCTCCTGCAACATGGGGTAGTATAAAGACTATACGAACAGTTATGTTGGTGTTTCTTATTGGGAAAATGAGGAAGACTCAACATAATCCAGGTATTACAGTCTGAAGCAGATCCACGTCCCTCAGGGTTCATTCACGTCTATCACCCCAACATTACGAACTATAAAAGCTCTGCTAACTTCATACAATAGAGAACTTGACGCGATTTTTACCGCATCTCTCTCTTCCCATATATCGAAAACAAATACCGTCTGCATGCTGGCATCGGGCGCATGTGGCGATCCTATCAAATACACAGGTATTGATCCATTGGAGCAGGCGGCCAGTGATCGAAGTCGCTTGCCCAGACCAGTGTAAAGTGTTTACGCCTGTGCTGTAGGAGGATGACTGTATCCCACAGACTATACTGTCAGTCGCAAGGGAGGCTCCCTGTCTCCTTGTTTCAAACACTGTTTTTTTCTGCTGTAACACCCTTTGTACACTGCCATACATTTTGTTTTTTCCCGCCACGACTTCGATGTTTGTGTCAGATTCTAAACTGACAATAACATGTTCCAAACCATTGCCTCTCACAGAAAACTAGATGTAGCACAGTGTAAATCATGTTGTTGCTGCTGCTACCATGACACACACACACACACACGCACGCACTGGACGATTTTAAATAAAAGTTTAAGTAAAAGACAGTTACAACATAAGGAAACCGGAAGATTTTTGCGGCGTTGTGGAGCGTTTCCGTGACTGATAACCTCTACATATAAACTCATCTGTCACAGTGACAAGAAAGCTGATGACTCTGTGTTCTGTTTCGATTGATTCCTTATACTGAAGTCATGTACGTGATCACTGTTTTGGTGCTAGATACCCCCAGAGGTATTGCCCCTCCACCAAAACTCTTTCTCCATCTCAAACAAGTGATGTCAGTCAATCAGTATGTGGTAACCAACAGCATACCATTGGATGGATGGGATTGAAAAGATGTCGTGGGTGTACTGTAATAATAAGCATCACAGTGGATAGTGCAAACAATTTGAGCAATTTTACAGTAATTTCAACACCGACCAATGATGTGACAGCATGCTTCCCAGTTTCAGTATCATCGCTAAACCGCCCCCACCTCTACTTTGCGAGTACCATTGCGGATGTAGATAGATGAGTGTGCAGTACATTCATTCATTGTTAATTCTCGAACATATACATCATCAAAGTATACCAGACAGTGATCCACATATTTTTAACACCTTGAGCATAGTGCATAATTTACGATCTGTCTCTATGCAGATGGGAGTCACAGGACATTCTCGCGTTCTTACGATAACGTTAGAGAATGAAAGACCCCCTCGCACTGTCTTTGACCGACCCATTCTGCAGCACTGTTACCGATCTGATCGGCAGCTGACCAGGAGAAAACTGCTACATTCTGCGTCTTGTGAATGAATGGAGCTTGCCGAGTCCATAACTGGTGTTCCACACCCCTGCAAGTGCACAAGATTTCTAAGAGATGTGCGCATTTTGAGGAGGTTTTCACCCCCTATCGGTGTATAGTGGTAGATTTGAAAGTGTTGTGATGTAATAGCAGACAGTTATGAAGAACAAGAAATGGGTGGTTTTTATGCATGATGGAGATCCAAACAGATGCAGTTTGAAGCATTTTTATGTAAATCAACTACGCTATCAATTCTAAAGTATTGTTATATTGTCTGGGATCAGTACCGGGAAGGTATTGGTAAGAGAGAACACAAACACACGCACTCCTAAGGCTACACGGTTCTGCACTTAAAAAAGGCTATAATGTTTCATCGGTTCAGTTTCTGATCTATTAGTCGTATGGAATGTAACGCTATTAATATTCCAATGTAAGAAATATATTTCCAGCGCATGACATGCATCCTTCTTGTAGTTTTCTCTATGATAAACTATGTTAACGAACTGTAAAATGAAGATACTACTTCCTTAAAAAATCGATTCTGTGTGATACATGCACAATGTAACTTTCCAGAGATGTACAGCGTCCACTGTTCGTATCTGATCACAGTTCAAAAATTATACTATGGTCACCTCAGTTCTTTATAAAATGATCGTTAGTAACGGAGAATGAATCCTGCTAGGAAACAGATTATCTCATAGCAGAGACGTTTGACAAGTGAAATTACACATCATCCTGTCACTAACTCTGTAAACAGCACATCTCTCAAGCAGATGTATACATGGGGATTGCAGTGCCTTACAAACACCTATCACTAACTTAGAATCACCTTAGTTATGAAACTGAAGTCTCGATTTTATACCCAAAATGCGACATGGGAATTGAGTACGTCACATAAATCGTCGTTCGTGTAGATGAAAGTATCGAAACAGGATGGTCACGTTTCATCGCACATGAGATGGAAGTCCTGTGATGACCAAGAGGTTTGCTGCTAACATTCGCAAGTCACACACAGAATACGTGGCTGTATACGAGTCGAACACAGGCTATGTTGCACAACTGATGCATCCTGGCAGAACATCAGAAAGAAATGGTCAGATGACCTGCAGCAACATAAACCTCTCTCTCTAGAATGTATTCGATAGCATCTAGTCGCCTCCACCCACATATTCTACATTTGCAGTGCGTTTGCTCTATTTTATGAATGTTTGTATATGTGCATGTGTCGCGAACGGCTCCTAAGACCCGGTCCTCCCACTGATGGACCCAACTTCGAACACAGAAAACAACTTCGGAGGTAACGTGAGGTTGGTTCACCTGTGAGCCCTATACCAGATGTCCCATGTTGTGGATCTGCATCCCAACATCGCTCCCGACATTGTGCATGGCTAATCCACCACCAAACCCTATCCCGGACATGCCATATTGTGGATTCCCAACCCAACATCGCTACGGATATAATGTGTATGGATCCACACTTGAACACTAACTCAGGTCTACTGTGGGTCGTGGGAGCCATCCTGGGACACATACAGTAAACAGAGCAAATGCACAGCAAATGTAGGATATGTGGGTGGAGACGACTGGATGCAATCGACTACAGTGCTATACTGTGCCACCCAATCAGATAAACAGTATATTTGCGCTAGGTATTGGCAGCCGCGCTACATTTACAAGCAATTTTAGAACACAGAAGGAGAAAGGGAAGACACATTTTCTGGTTCTCTAGACACGAGCAACACCTTAGTTGGCTTCATAAATTATAAGTATGATTTGGAATCTAGTATATCACCGACATTGGTATTCACAAGTGGAAATATCAGTTTCCTCTATTTTTTTCGAGTTTTCATCAAAAGGTCTTGGCAGACGAGATAAATTTCTAGGTACTCAGTGGTTTTCTGCACCCTCCACCTCACTAAAGTTGATGTACAAAATAGTTTTGCTGTTGAAAGTCTTGTATGCAGAAAAAAATGTCGGACAGTGCTCCCACACTGGCAGCAGTGGCAGTTTGGCGGGTAAATTCAGTAACAGCCAATCAGAATGCTCCATTCATACACAAGACATCCTTTGTGCAGGGACATAAGAGCCTCTACAGTCTTATTCGAACAAGATGGGGGCAAGGTATCTACACAAAGTTCTGAGAGTAAGGAGATATATTCTTTGTCCAAGTGTTCAAAGACAAGTTGAAAGAGACCATCCATCCCTGGCATGATGCTGTCCCTCATCATCCATTGTGGCATTAGGACATCTCCAGACCAGTAGTAGTAGGACACCGAAAATTCCAGCCATGCTACACAAACCTATCGCATCTGTGCATGAGCCATACTGGGCAGGTAAACATATACATGTGGCCTACGCGTCTCTCATGTGTTACGGGTTGTGCTGTTAGGATCGCTAGGAAGAATGCATCCGGTCATCATTCTGCCTTGAACTCTGTAGGTTATGGTTAAGTCATATGTCGCTGTCAAACTGCTTAACAATAGCTTGAAAGGATTTTTAGGTGCAATGAGTGTTCATGCAGTGCATTATTTCGACCGTTTACAATTAGTGTCCATGTTTGTAGAGCGTTATACATGCATTATTTTGACAATTTATGATTTGTTTAAGTGTGTGTACATCAGTGTTCTGCATTATTTCACCGATCTACGAGTAGTTTGCAGGTCTGTATGCTGTACAATGCATTATTTCGAAAATTTATAATTAGTGCGTGTGTTTGCAGAGCGTTATACATGTATTATTTTGAGACTTTACGAGTTGCTTGCATGTCTACATCAGTGTACTGCATTATTTCGGTGATTTACGAGTAGTTTGCAGGTCTGTAGGCTATTACCGTGACCCCAAGCACGTGAGGGCGAGTGTTTCGTATCTGTAATAAATAAACTACGTGAAATCCGTCCCTAAATAAGTTGTGCCATCTTCTGCTGAAAAAAATAAATAAAAGTACTCTCCTTCCTCTCTCCAGCAGCTGGACGCAGACTCAGTCCTTTTTCCACCATTTTCCCCCAGATCTCCATAGGACGACAGGATGCTCTGGTGGCAGTACTGTGTACTAGATCAGTTGTACTCCGGGCCTCATGCTGAATACACTGGACGGAGCTACCCGTCCATCCTATCCAGCATCCCAGCATAGGCTGAGTGGTGGTCAGATGACTTAGGTTAGTTGCCAGACCTACTACTACCGTCTTGGATCCGCCATCTTGAATAAATTTGGCAACAATGCAGAGTGGGGCCATGCCCCCAAGCCCTACTACTTTATGGGTCCTGTGAAGTTCATGTAGGTCCGCCTACTGACACATTGAATACATCGATGTGCTTTTGGCACTGGGTGCATGTGATAACCAAGTTGCTGCTGCTCATGTAAATGCTGCACAGTACTCTCACAGGTGTCATCTCTATAAGCATGTTTTTCGTCACCTGGAACAACGCCTCTGGAGAGTGGTAATCTTCATCTTCAAGTAATGGATAGAGGTCGTCCAGGGACTAGATGTTCTTCATAAACAGAGGATGCGATTCTTGAAACCATTCACCTTAGCAAAGTATCCATGACACTGTAAGCCAATTCCAGATATCTCAAAGATTGGTTGTTGAAATGCTGTACGATGAAGAACTGCATCAGTATCACTATATGATAACTTACCATCAGTGGCCAGAAGACCACATTCGATGAGTAGCCTACGGTTTCGTTAATCGCTTCTGCACAAGTGGAAGATAACGAAGATTTTATAAATAACGTGATACAGATTCACCAATGTAGATTCAATTGCGGAGGTATTCTCAGTGTCCACAAGAGCTATTATTGCTGTGAACACAACCCACATGTCACCCATGAATGTGGCTTTTAAGCACACTTTGCCATAAATCTGTGGGCTGGAATTGCGAGAGGAGTGCATTTGGGTCCTTACCTACTGCTGGACAAACTGAATGTGCCCCAGTATCTTACGTTTCATTGCAATACTTTGCCTGATACATAAGAAAATATTTTGCTTGGTGTTCAGTGACAGCTATGATTTCAGCACGTGCATTGCCACACTTTAGAATGAATGTAACTATTTAAATGAAGCGTTCCCAGGGAAATGGATTGGTAGTGGATTTCCAATGTTCTAACCTTCATGTACATTGTAGCTCAATCACCTGGACTTTTATTTGTGGAAACACTTAAAGGAACAAGTTTATAGTACTCCGCTGATGAATGTACACGACCTAATAGCTCACGTGCACGCCACTTCGGCAATGTTGGATGCAGGTGTGTTGCATAGGGTCCAGCAAAGTATGATACAGCGTGTGGCCTAGTTTTTGCAAATGCAGGGTGATCGTTTTGGACATCTCCTCTATAGTGAACGTTACTCGCTCTTGTAAGTACCAGCTTTGTGAAGATAAGATGATGTTACTGTATCCACTATTATTTTCTATTGGCTTTATTTACAAAGTGTTCGTCTGTGTCTGTATAAAGTTCATGTTATGACTCAGTGTTTAAATAAAGGTTATGGTAACAGAAAGAAATACTCTGCAATGTGGAGGTGTAAATTGGATACAGTTTGTTTGGCGTGAAAACAACTCAAACACTGGGGAGTCTGCATCTCGTTCCCAATGGTGTTGCCTCGTCTCACTGAGTTAATGGGACAGCTCACACACAGCACAGAGTTCATGTTACCTGTTCTCAGCCACGCTGTCCACAGCCACAGGGTTGCCAAAGCCCTGTTTTTTAATTTACATTACTGTTAAACCTATTAGCGGGACTAGGTTTTAATATATACACATTTGTCTTGCACTGGGATGAGCAATCGCCGACCGCCAAATGCGGAATTTTTTCTTCACACTATACAGTGGGCGTGCGCATGTAGCTCCAGGGATGGTAGGAGAAGATACAGGGTTGGACAAAAATATCGAACGCCACGAGAAATTCGTGCTTTAACATTAATGTAGATGCTAGACAAGCCT